>NW_009216166.1:41288-82617 GCF_000690835.1 Fulmarus glacialis | reverse complement strand
CGTGCCGCGCTGCCGGGGGCTGCCAGCCCGCACCCCCAGCCCGGGCCCCGCTGCGCCAGGCACACGGTGAGACCCGGGGAGGGACACAGTCCTACTCTCAGCTTTGTCCTGTGAAGTTCCGAGGTATTGGTAAAAATGTCTACGCTCATGTAGTTGGGCTGCCATGAGGACAAAGACACTCGGCTAACGGTACCCCGGTGCCTGCTGCACGCCTCTCCTCGGGTGTCCTGGCTGTCCAGCAGGCAGAGGAGTCCTGGCTCTTTATTCCTCTCCTGGTTTGTGGAAGTTTATTTTTTCTTCAGATTATTTTCTTCCTTCTTGTAAGATTTGTACTCTTTGCATTAGAAAGTAGGCATTTTTAGTATCTTGGTTTCCCTGGGCTTAAATGTCCCCAGGTTTTGGCTGTGTGAAGCTGGTGGGGCTGCGATGGCTGACACCTGCGCGGGGATCACGGCGGCTGGCCGAGACTGCCATCTGGGGGCTGCGAGACCCCGATTTCAATATGAAAGAGCTTCACCTGTGTTTCTTACACTCCCTTCTCCTGAATGAGGGAATGCCACGGGGACGGGTGGGCTCTGAAGGTGCATCTCTCTGCCTACCTGGGTGCTTGCCGGAGGCCGCAGGACGAGGGAGGCACGGGAGACTCGCAGTTGGCTCATTTTCAGTCCAAGGCTCCTTTGCAGGCTCTTGCCTTTGATGTCAGCTGGCAGCATCTGCAAAAGGACAAGAACGGATTGTTTGTGCTTCCTGGCACACGAGATCAAAGCTTAAGGGGGCGGGGGGGGGGGGGGGGAAAAAAAAGAAAGAAAAAAGGGGGGGGGGGAGGGAAAAAAAAGAAAAGAAAAATGGCACAAACTGATAAACTTCCTCAATTGCACCTACAAAACAAAGCTCAGCCTGGGAATGCAGAGTTTTCAAGTGTACAGTAATTAAAGAAATGTGCCAGGGACTGCTTGGTGCTCTTAAAGGGCTTCCTGAGCTGCAAGGAGCTGGGCTCCTCCTTCAGAGGCAACTTCAGCTGCCTTCAGGTAACTTTAAAAATCCAAGTCCAATATTGTAACCTGTTTTTCTTCGCTATCTTAAATGAACTGAGTTTGAGACACCATCGGTTTCTGTTTGTGATTTGTTTACTCACCTTGTGTAACCCACGAAGCGAGTTACCAAATAAACCTCCTGTCCGAAACCGCTTGAACAACTCGGGCTTTGACCTCTGGCTGCGGACCACGAAGCTCTCCTGTTCTTGCAGAGTCCCTTCTACTTCCAAGAAACCTCCTGCCCATCGAGCTGGCCAGAGGCGGGGTTAAGCACATTAACAAAGAATAAAAAGAAAAGATTTGACCCAGCAAGTAAATTGTTTGGAAAGTGCCTAACGGGGTTCCCAGGTGCTACAGACTAAAAATAATTATAATACATGAGCCAGTTCTCATCTGGGTGAAATAACATGGCTCCATCAAAGTTAATGTAGCTCATTAATATAACAATGTTTGTGCCTTAAATGTCCCTCCTGCCTGTGATTTTAATGGATTTGAGGTGCCCAGCTTTAACAGTCTAAAATCAGAATTTCATTAGTAAAATCCTAAAAATGAGACTAAAGAGAATTCATTTACTGTAATGTATTTTATGTCATGCCTTCAAGTGGCCTAATAAATAAGATTTCTAAATATAATTTCATTCCCATTAATGGCAAGATATTGCAGGGATTAATGCAATACATTTAAGTATATTTTGCATTTGAGCTGTACATTTGGCCATGTAAAAGCATGTGTGCGAAGGCTCAGCACTGACCAGTGAAGGCAGCTGAGGCGTTCCCAGGTGCACGGGCTGGGAGCTGGGGAGGAAAACACTCTTCTGATTTTCAGTGTGACTGGTAAGGACGTGCATCACGGGAAAACAATGCCAACAACTGCAACGAGCCGGTGACGATGAGAAACCCGTGTGGATGTTCATCCGACCAGCAAGGGCACGTCGGGTCCTCCGTACTTCCAGGGAGGACGAGTTCCCTCGGGGACGGCAGGGCCTGGTGGCTTTGAAAGCCGGCAGGTGCGCTACGCTCACTCTAGTGAATAAAACTGAGCTGGGGTAAAGCAGCGGGAGCATCTTCATTTTCCCAGCCAGGCCTTTGGTCCAGCCCGTGCAGGGACACGGTGGGGGAACCTCACCTGTTCCAAACAAGACCCACCACGCAGGACGAGGACAGCAATTCCTGGCAGCGCTGCCTCCTCGCAGCCATGATACTCGGAGCAAACAGTCGTCATTTCAGGCAGCAAGAGAGAACAGGGAGCACGTTCAGTACATCCCAGGCAATTTGCTCTCATTGCCACGTGCCGCTGGCGAGCTCTGTAGCGGGGAAGGTGCGAAGAGGACAGGCCACGCTCGGGGCTGCGTGTCACATTTTGCCACTATTACACCAGCCCACGCCGCTGGTAAGGCTGTCCCCAAACTCCTAGATCAGAGTTACGAGTTTTGTGCCCGGACCGCACAGAAATACTTATTCTGAATTCTTTTTCCTTAAACCCAGGTACAAACCCTGTGCATTCCTCCTGCTTCAGCTTTTTCCCTGCTGCCTCCACGAGAGCAGCCGCAGGAGCGTGCCCCTCGCCCACCTCTAGAGATGGCACTTTTAATTTGCTTTTTAAAAACTGAATTGCGTTACCGGGTCATTTTGTTTTTAAGCTTCAGTGATTGCAAAGCGCAATATTGCTCCTTCGAAACGCAGAGCACAATCATACGACTCCTGCACTGCCACCCCTAAAAATCAGAATTAGAAATGTGGGTTTGGTGGATTTAGTGATTTCAAGCAGTGCTCCCAAAAATCCTCAGAAATCCGCAAGGATAACCAGAGAAGCGGTGCTGTACCTGGAGGGGGGTTTGCTCTGGTGCAGGGTCAGCAATGTGACGCTCTCCGCTGGCCCGTGGCTCGTGCGTGGAGCTGCTGCTGCCCACCCCGCTGCCGGACGGCTGCGATGGCCGCGGTCGGACCAACGGTCAGGAGGAGGCTGAATGCCAGTTTGGTCTTTTTCTTTGGTTTTTCCCTTTCTTTTTCACTTCGAGCTTCCCAAGCTGTAGAGGCTCCACTCCGACAGCACCAGCCCACAGGAGCTTGGAAAGGTCACGACTCTACATAAATAGACATTATCACCCCAAATCCACCCACGCAGATTTTTTTTTTTTTTGACAGTTTTGGAAGCAGAATTAGACCAGAGATGTATAAATAGATTTTTTTTTTTCTGCCTCCATGAAGTTTTGACTTAAACCACTCTTCTTTTGTACCTTCACGTCAGTGACAATCTCAGCAGGCGCTGCCTATTGCTGTGGTGAACTATGTCGCTGGGTAGAACGAAACGTGGAGGAAAAACGCTCCTGGAAGACAGGTATCTTTACAAATGACGGAATATTTATTACCAATACCTTTAAAAAAAGATTACATCTGCTAGATCACTGATAAATATCATTTACACTGGGGAGAAAACTACAGAAGCTTTTTTTTTTTTTGTTCCATTTTTCTTGGTTTTGTGGTTTTTTTGTTTTTCTTTTTTTTTTTTTTTTACATAGAAGTAACCATATCAAACTAAGAAAGGAACACAGCTTGAAATACTGACAATATTTCTCTGTTCAACACCCCTGACTTTTACACAAGTGGAATCCTGATTATGAGTTACTGAATAAATATATTTAGAAGGTCTAAAAGTTAACTGTATTATTTTGTAAGCAAAAAAGACAAGTTACAGGCAAATTCAAGCTATCAGGAAAAAAAAAATAATAAACCACTGCAGCGCATTTAAACTTGAAAATTTTATAGAAAATTCCATTGCCTTTTACTAGCGTTATCCCATCTGAGTGAACTTACAAAATTACCCCGTAGTAACAAACAGTCCTTCTCTTAAGAAGAATTATTTTGCTGTGGATATTGTTGTTTTCCGGCATGACTCTATTTTGCCTTCAGGCGTCTATGAAGAGTTTCTAAAGAAACGCAGACTTCCTAGCAGAGAACTATGGGGAGACGCCACCTCCCCGCGGACAGCCTGCACCTCCGTGGGAGCCCCGGCTCGGCAGCGCTCCCCGAGGCACGGCACAACTCCTCTGCTGCTCTCGGTTCGGACCAGATTTCCTAAGCGTTTTCTAGAGAGTGGAGTTACGAAGGATGATGAGTTATGTTCCAATGCACGTGGAAAGCAAGCGCGTGTTCGGACAACGAACCCAGGGCAGCTTTATGTCTCGGAGTCGTCGTATTCTAATTTCCTTGGAATAAAATCCCCCAAAGCGAGGTGGATTTAGCTGGGTTTACACCCAAAGGTGAGAACCACATCGTTCGCTCCTTCGGGTACCCGTCTCTTTTTGTCACTAGAGGCAGAGATCGCATCTTTGCAGTATCTTCATTCCTACCCAATTTAATGCTAATTATGATAAAGACAAAGCTATTTCAAGACAGTAAAAATGGATCCTTACTGCATGATGCCAAAATATTAGCTACATGTCCTGTAGTCCACAAACAACCAAAATTCATGTATTTTGTCAAGATTATAGTGTTCTTACTGAGTATTTCAAGTTTGTCTTGCTTAGACCTCTGAATAAAATGTAACATCTTGTGTGTTGCAAACACTTGATTTAACACAAGAATCATTTAACTGCCATTTAAATACAGCCGCATTACGAACCGAATCTGGAACAGTTCTGCCTTGCGTAGCCTTGTAAAACTGTACAGTAAAGTTGCAGCCAATTTACTAAGAACAACTTTGAACTCTCCGTCATAAAGGAAAAAATTCCAAACAATATTTTCATGATAATGTCGTCCATAGCATTTCATAGCAGAGGAAAAATTAATATCTACATCATATGTTAACTTTAAAAAATTCTATAAAACACTAAATATATAATAAAAAATATGCATATAAGGACATATGTAAACTGCTTTGGTAACATCATATTACAGATGTTTTCAGTGCATTGCAGAGTTTCCAAGGAAACTTCAGACAAAGCTATATTTGCTTTGAGGAAGTACTGTATAATGCCATTCCTAAAGAAGCATAAACATTTTTCCAGTAGTAAGATGTACTCAAACCACAATATTACTTAGTACTGGGTGTCTTCAAAACAACTAGCTAAATGTTGCTTATATTATAAACAAGAAGTCCTTTATGTAATTTTTGTCATAAACTGGACCGAGCTGTGAGCGATATCATTATTGTGCTGATGGCTGACAGCGTACAGGCGTTGGAGGTCGAAGAGCCGGATCCTCTTGCGTACGCGTCTGAGTGAAGGAGAGAGGGGAAGAAGATAAGTGAGGAGAGCAGCATTCATTAACCCAAACCTCTCTTCCCCCAGATTTTAATTCTCTTTCCTCCAACGAAGCGCGGTGGTAGCAGGAGGCGAGGCAGCTCCCGGGAAGGTCGCACCCCACTGCGCGGTCCCCTCCTCCTGCTTCAATAACCTCCTGTTTACTGGGTTTCACCTCTCTAACTGAATTTTTGGTTTAACTCAAATTCTTGCCGCTGTTGCGTTGAAGCTACATTCACAATTATATTACTTCATGGCCTGTTTACTTATTATTTTGGGTTTTTTATGTTTGTTCTATATTCAAGCTGTTACTTATGGCACCAGCCTGGCGCGATCCACGTCCTGGAGGAGCTGCATACCTGCTCTGTGGCCCACTGCGCTGAGCCAAATAGGAACTGGCATGTGTTCCTGCTCTCCTCCGCTCTCCTGTGTCTGCTGATTAAATTCCTCTATAGGGTTTATATAGCCACAGTGTACAACCATGGTGGAGATAATTCTGATCTCACCCAGGGTTTTTTACACTGCTGTAATTTTAATGCCATATTCCTGCATTGCAGAGGCTCCTGATTTAATGCAGCTTATAAACTGTGGCATTATTAATGGAAGATGGGACATGGAGATTTTGCAAAAGCAATGTTGTGTAATAAAATACTCTCTTTTCAGTTTGTTCTTCTACACAACCTCATTTCCCTAAATAAATATTTATGCATCCAACCCACAATGGAATACGGCTATACAGTAGCCTTATAAATTTAAAAGCCTCTGAACACCGCATTTTGTATTTTGTTATAGTGAATTGCAGTGGAACAATATATTCAACATATATATGAGTATGGAAGTAAAAGAGTGGAAAGTGTCTAGAAATCTTAAATACCAATACAACTATTTATGATGCCGTTTCTTATGGTTCAACCTTGACTCAGGATGAAATCAGAAATACAGGTGCAGGGCAAGTCTGAGTTTCAGCTCCCTGCCTGGGAGATGGCCAGACCTACAGCCTGCCCCTGCTCGGCTTCAAGGCTCTGTTCATCCCCATTTGGAGACGCGAATGGTGACTGGGGTGAGACAGGTCTGCCCCGTCAGCGGGTGAGGGGGAGAGGGACTGGGGACGCTGGCTCCCTGCAGCTCGGCGGCCAGCAGGAGCGGTTCCTCCCGTCCTTACTTGATATCTTTGGAATTCGGATTTGTTCGCTGCTGCTGCCGTCGCCCCCGTCGCTGAACGGCTTTATCTCTATGATGTAGTCTTCGTCGACTGGCAGGGAGAGCTCCACGGAGGTTTTATTCGTTTCTATTACAGACGTGCTGCTCTGCCTGTTCCACCTGTACAAAACCTGCAGCAAAGGGGAGAGAGAAGAGGAGGCAGAAACGGCAAAGATGTCCATTGCCCTAAGGGCGTCCAGATTTACTGCTGCTCTTTTCCTGCTTCGGATGCCCAGACACACGCTCGGGTCATGGGGGGACTATTCGGACCCCCACAGGGGGTTTTGTTGGGGACCCACGCCAGCACAGCGGTGACGGTG
Organism: Fulmarus glacialis; assembly: GCF_000690835.1. Classification (NCBI taxonomy): domain Eukaryota; kingdom Metazoa; phylum Chordata; class Aves; order Procellariiformes; family Procellariidae; genus Fulmarus; species Fulmarus glacialis. The sequence continues at coordinate 75,823 of NW_009216166.1, read as the reverse complement.
CCCAGCTGGGCAGGTGATGCTGGGAGCAGGGCAATGCCGATGTGCAGCACCAAACACGGCCCTGGTACCTGGCAGAGCCCCCCAGCGAAATCTTTAGCTTGATCAAGCTAAAATAAATCCCAAGGCTTATGTAGAGAGGCCAAAACTTCGTATTACGTTTCTTCAGGAAACTGAGTTGCGGTATTTGATGCAGTGCTACAAATGGCTTCCCGCAATAAATGACTTTTTTGAATTACTTCTAAGATCTGGGAATTCTACTAATTTTGATCATAGATCCTGACATAAAATATAAGATTTCCAGGAAAAAAGAAGAAAAAGAAAAATGGGAAACGTTTTGCTAGGATTCAGGAAAAAAAGCAATCTGGCTGAGTTATCCTAACAGTAAGTTAAAAGAGGACTTTTTAGAAAACCGATAGATGGAGTTTGCTTTTTCAGGGTGATGAGTCTCTCTCACCCTCTTTCAACTGACTTCTTAATTTGCATTTCAAACCTAAAATATGTAGTGAAAAGTTAGTCCAAACTGCTGAGGTTCATCTGAGGTTTTGACTAAAAACCCTGAGGAATTACTTATTTTTGATAATCCGATACAGTGCACCACCAAAGATACTTAAAAGTTAGTGCAGAAATTCAGGAGAGCTGGCACAGGCTGGTAAAGCTGACACCGCTGGCATTCCAGATTGTGAACAAAATATGAAGCATGTCCAGGTTCTTCATCATTTCAAGCTCTGGTGGAAAAGGTTTTCACAACTCAACCCTGAAGGCAATGGCTGGCAATTGCACACCGATGTCTTCTTTGGGCTAAATTAAACCCTTGTGTAAGGTGATAGAGCAGAGTTCTTCCCAAGATTTCTCTCTAGTTAAATTATACCCTATTAAAACTGCCACTGTTGAGGATTCTCTTTCTTTTCCTTTCGGCTTTGCTTTCTGAAGAAAATGGGAGCTATTAAAAAAGCATTTTATTTATCTGCAGTTGAGGAGCCAACTACAGCCTTTGGAAGGTTTCCGCCAAAGCCAGGAGAGCAGTCCTGCAGGTGGGAGCTTTGGAGGGAAGGAGCAGGTGAAGGTCCGTGGGCCGAGTCCCGCACGGGTGCTCGCAGGGGCGAGCATCGCTGGGGCGAAGGCGAGTAGCCAGCAGAACGTGCTCACTCTACAGAGGTACGGCCTCTGTTTCTAGAAGAATGCTCCAGTTTTAACCTGGAAAACCATGCAAGTACCATGAAAAACACCTCGTCTGGTCTTACTATAAACCCCAACTTGACACTGGATTCATGCCAATGTTCCCTATAGCCCAACACCGGAATCTTAGTGAGGATTCACTGCAGGACTGGGGGGTGGTGAGGGAGGTGGTGCAGGGCAGTGTTGTCCAGCTGCCTGTGCTGACAAAATACTCACTTTGTAGCCTCTCACTTCTGACTCATTGTCCAGCGCTTTCACTTGGTCCCAGTTCAGTATGATCTTGGAGTCAGATGAATTCCATATGATGTTCCCGGGGGGCTGACTCGGTGCTATACCAAAAAACACACAGCACTGTATTACTAAGGAGCACCGTTTCCAGTTGGATCCCTCCCAGTACCAATGAGGCTTCTACCACCATAGCTGAGCGTGCCCAGAGTCCTATCGCTCTGGAAAGCTAATGAGCTGTTTCACTGATCTGTGTCCTCAAGGTCACAGGAGGTGTGACACAACACAGTGCTCTAAATGAAAAAAGGATTCAGTCAGTTGCTCAACATGCCTGAGACCAGAAGAAAAAAGCCCTCTTGAATGATGAGATAAATATTTAATTTTCCTGCACAGCTGTGATTTCAGTTTTGCATGCTCTGCTTACTTAACACAGGGAAGAGCCTTACAAAAAAAAAAAGGCGGCTGGTAAGTCTTCTGCACAAAAACCTGGCAAAGAAAAGTCTGACAGCTCCTTCAGACTTGAGAAAGCTTGAAAATGAGAGAGGGCAGCGCTGGCAGAATCCCTCCCTTGCAAACACTCACGTGGCTTTTTGGTTGTGACGTTGACCGCGGCACTGGAGGGGCCGGTCCCAGCCGTGTTGTACGCCCTGACTGCCAAGTGATAGAGCGCGTTGCCTCTCAGGTTGCTGACTTTTGTAGATGTTTGATTGCCAACCGTTCGAATCCTTTTTGCGTTTTCTTCCTTTTCGTCGTGTCTCCAACATCTGACCTGAGAAGCAGAGCAGGTACGTGTTTACCTCCAGCTACGGGCTGGCAGCACCCGGTCATTTCCAGCGCTAACTCCGGCACTGGGGACAGATCCTGCACCGTGTTACAATCCCTGCTTGTTCCTTGCTAGAAACCTGCAGTGCTCCTTCCCCAGGACCTCAGACGCTGCCTGGCCGTGGAAGCACATTCACGCAGGTTTCCCCCAGCAAGCTCTGCTCTCCATTTTCAGCCAGATCACACACAGAAAGATGTATAATTGTTTACCGTGTGAGAGAATCTCCGCATTCTGAAGAGACAAAAGGAAGCAAATACGCCACAGGAACCCACCCGCCCCATGGCAGGCAGCAGCAGCACCGCAGTGACTGCCCATCATGTATCTTCGTGTCTCCTCAACACGCAATACTGCAAGGATGCTGCATTGTTTCCGTACCTCATATCCCTGTATCCTTCCTTTGTGCTGGTTCTCCCGAGGGGGAGCCCAAGAAACTTCAACGTCTGAGGCAGAAAGACTTCTGGCCAAAACAGTGGTTGGGGCTCTCGTCGGCTCTGGGTAGAGGAGTTAAAAATAAAATTAAGAGTTTTCAATTTTATGTTAGATTAGTCCCAAACGTCAAAGGATTTATTTTCTTCATTGCACGAGAAAAGAGGCATGCCACCAAAACAAACTTCCACATTTCAAACTGATGGCCTGTCAGCCTGTGCCAGACGGCACCGCTCCTCTGCCTGAGAAATAATAAGATGTCATTACTAAACTCAACCCAGGATACCATGTACTGTAATTAGGACAAGAGGGAACATTTTCTAATCAGTGGACATTAATTCATACTAAATCTCAGTGGAATTCTTTCCAGATTACATATTACTTTTCCATTAATATCAAAAGATTTCATTACGATTAATGTTATTTTAATGACTATCAAAAGAATTAATCACGGCTCGCCATTTATTACAAATCAGAGCAAGGATTAGGTATCAAAGGATATGTCAAGGTGGATCCTAAACCCTTTCAGGCCCAGTCAACCTCCCCGCGTCCACTGGCAGGGAGGAGGGAGAGGCGGTGGGGTGGGCTCCTGGCTCTACCTTCCTCTGCCGAGTAGACGACCGTCACGGGGCTGAACGACCCTTCCCCCTTGTTGTTGTACACTCCCACTTTAACTTCATAGGGGGAGAAGGGCGGCAAGGTCTCGTTGCGGAAGACGTATCTGGCGGCGTCCGGGGAGGCCACGACGGTCTGCATCCAGCTGACGGTGCCGAAGGGGCGGAAGGCCACCACGTACCCGAAGCCGCCTCCGTTCTGCAGCTCCTCGGGCACTGTCTGTGGGCAGGCAGACCGCGGGAGAAACGGCATTTTCAGCAGCGGCACGCGTTTATCTCTCTGTCTGCATGCTGGCTATTGCTCTCAGTTCTTCTAAAGCTACTGTCCCAAATAGTGCATTAGAGACGGGAGGTGGCGGGAGCCCTACTTCATATCTAACCTGAATTCATCCCACCCGGACTGTGCTAGAGCCTCGATGCTCCGCCAGCTCCCTGTAGTGAGGGGGGAAGCAGCATCTCCAGAATATACTTCGCCTAAGACTTAACTCATCTTCATAGGCGCCCACCTTCCTTCACTGACTAGATGGAGCCTCCAGTAACAATGTGAGTAATTTTAGGCACTGCAATGACTAAGAGGCTGAGGTTTGGTGGGGTGAACCAAGGACATGGTTCCTGCTTTCCCAATACACGTGCAGCTGCTCTCACATCTTTGGAATCACACGTGAAGCCCTGAAGAACATATCCTGGCAATGTCCCAGCCTCGCTGGCCCATTGCTACACAGAGACCCAGCCCAGGTCAGCCGACTATCCACATCCCGAATGACGTGACCTGTTAAAGACCGCGATGGCAAGGAGCGACTTGTCACAAACGTGATGAAGAAGGGCAGGTAAGTGGTGGGTAACCACTAGAAGAAACAACCTGTCACCTCCCGGTCACTTCTGGACACACTGACACTTCCTAATCTCAGGCTTGCAGCCCCCTGAAAGCTGCATCAAAACCCAAAGATCCAATGTATCAACGTAATCTGTAATTATGGGCCACCCTCCCACAGATGTCCATGGTGCTTAAGCACATGCAGGGGTTACTTTTGGTGACTGCTTCTTACTCTGTATTGTAAGGCTCAAAAAATACACGAGACCATAAAGAAAAGGCTTCTGGACATTTAAAAGAGTAAACTGACTGTTCTATCAAAATACAAATTATATTCAGTGCAAATTATGACTCAAAGTCATGGCTGATGTTCTTGCCATGTGTGTTTTTGAAACATATTGCAGTATCTTTAGGAGACACGGCGTAGCTAATTAGTCCAACAGAGGAGGAAATTTAGCATATTGAGCTGTGTGGTAAGGACAAAAACCCATTTATAGTTTTTTAATAACCTTAAAAATATCTCTGGCGATTCATTCTGCCAGCTTGGTCAGAAATAGTGCTAAGTGGAAGTGTTAGCATGTCTAGTGAAGTTCATTATTAGGAAAAATATGCCTGCTGCATCGCATCATAACATGAAAATATGAGCAGACAAATGACTGAAGTTCTAACCCCAACTACCTTAAGGAATATTAAACATTTTTCATCTCTGTATCTCCTCTTGCTGGCTTTCATTAGCAGCAACGAAAGCCAGCATGCAATGCCTTGTGCTAACTCTTAACTATTTGTTGCCACATAAGCCGGCGCAGCGATACGGGCTGAAGGCTAGGAGCCAGCCACAATTCTCAACCAGGTCAGGACATGCCAAGCCTGGCCTCACAAACTCGGTTTTATTCCTCAGGTGGTTTCTGCCCATCCACATTTTGCCGTACGTGTACAGATGTGCTGAGAGTCAGGGGCAGCTGAGCTCGTGTCGAAGCAGCAATGTGCAGCCCGTTCCCTGTGGTCCCTTGCACAGCACTTCTCTGCTGGCTTCCTTGCATCAGGGCCTGGCGGGGAGGATGGGGTGTAGCTCAATTTTAATAGCTGGGCTATTTTATCACACAATTGGGCTTTTTTACCGCAAACGGTTTGAAATCTACAGAAGCTTCGCTGGGGTCTGGGGTGAAAGCGTACGTCAAGATCAGGACTGTATTAATTTTACTCTCGGTTTGGACTCCACTTACCTCCCAAGTAATGACCAGCTCAGACTTGCTCCCTCCGCCACCACTGACGTTAGCCGGGGTCACTTCAGGAACTGCAAGAAAAGATGTAGAAGATGCATGTAGTGGCTTTGAAACCAGAAAAGCGCGTTGAAATGAAACCGACCTACATAGCAACAGGACTCTGCTGGCCTTCCCCTGCTGGGTACCAGAAACGCTATTAGGAAATGACTAATTTGCCATGGCAAATAGCACATTAAAAGTATGTCAATAATAGTATATTAAAAGTACGGCAATTAACTTGTGTATTCAGTCACTAATTGTTTAGTTTAAACATTTATCTTCCATAAAACAGGCTTTTATTTATTTTCATATTCCATATTCTGTTCCATCACAGGCTAAAACAGAACAGAGGAGCCACCTACCAGGGGTTTCCCATAAGCGAGCACACATCCCTGCAGCCATCATGCTGAGCCTACACCTTGCCATGACCCCTTTCTGCCAGATCAAAAGACAGGGACAACATCAAGGAGCATTAAAGCTCTCAAGGCTTGTAGCTTGTGCTGAAATCCCTGCACACAGGCACTACTGAAGATCACCTCTAAGCTGTGCCTGCAGCAGCCTGAAGACGCAGCGTGGTTCCAGGAGGCAGTGGTGTGTTTGGGAGAGGGTGGCAGAAGACAGACCTTCAGTAAACCCATGAAGTGATCCAACCCTTAGGGCAGCCCAGGGCTTCTCCAAGGCTGATGGGCTCACAGGGATGAGGTCCACAGAAACTCCCAGCATCAACGGACTGCCGACTCTCCAGCTGTGAAACCCAAACTCCTGCTCGCAAGGTGCTGTAGTCTGTGCTCCAGAGTTTCCATCACATTGATCATGGGAAACCAGAGGGACTGCTCTCAGAGTTCATCTCTCTCATCAATGGATACTGGGCAGTATTTTCCAAAAAAACCTGCCCAAATACCTTTTTTTTGAAAATCATTGCTTTCTGCAGAAAAAGGGGATGAAGTCTTCCTACACTCTTCCAGGAGTCATGGAGTGAGCAAAAGAGCCCATTAGGAGCTCCACAACTTCTACTGCCTGTTCTGTACACACAAATAATGTGCCACGAGGGAGGAGAGCAATGGGTGCAGAAAGCGCTCCTCAGCTTCCTCCAGTGTGACACACCCATCAGTACCGACGAGCACTTATTCAACAAGATTTAACTCAGTTGCCCACCACTACTTACGAGCTTCTTCAGTTCTTCTCTTCTCTGAAGGTCTGCTGGGTTCTCCAATCCCAATCAGGTTGGCAGCCACTACTCGAAATTCATACTCAACCCAAGGGTTCAAACCCACCACTGTTGCTGTGAACGTCCTGCCATCGATGATCTCTGGAACTAGGAGACAGCCACAGGTCAGGAGTGCAACGAAAACCCCTAGAAGTATTAAAGACTGCTGAGAAAAGGTCATTATCTGATACCCTTAAAAGTGGGGGATTAACGTAAATACAAAGTGAATATGGATCGACAACAGAATTTTTCTAACATTTTGTTAACTGCCAAAGAAGTAAAAGAGGTGGCATTAAAACATTGTGCTTTTAGCACAGAAATTCCTGCTATTAAAGAGTTTCTCCTAAATTGCCACTTTTTGAAAACAAAGTGTCAAGACAACAGGTTTAAAGGGTTTTTATTTTTCTCTTTTTAAAGCACAGTGTTCCCTCTATTTAGTCGTTACTGGAACAAAATTAACCTCTGACGGAATGAGCAATTACATCATGGGATTTTTCCCTCTATCAGGAAAATAATTCTACTTAAAGATAGGCCAGATGACATGGTCTGTCCCTGAGGGATGTCTTTATAGACCACAATTACTGTTGTATATCTCCAGCGTGGCAACAAAAGATAGGAATTCATTCTGTTTTCTCTTAAACATTCATGAGAGAAATGGATGAGTAACAGCACTGACTGGTCGCTAAATCTTTGGGTTGCCAAACTTGAAACTAGTTAATCAGACCAGTGCTCTGCAGCCAGTGAAATTAATTTTCACTTCAGGGTGCAGAGCTGCTCCACTCGGCTCTTGCGAGGGTCCCGACGGATGCGTTTTCCATCAGTGGAGCTCTTCGGGGGCCAGGCAATGGACCTACCTGTGCTCACCGCTTGCCATCCCACCGAGAAGGGAGTCCTTGCTTGTACGACATACATTGTAATAGGGCTGTGGTTGTCTGCTCCTGGCCTCCAGGACAGCTGAGCGGTGGTGTCGGTGATTTCATCTATTGTCACAGCTTCTGGCGGACCTGGGGGACCTGTTGGAAGAATTACAGGAGAGGGTTCTTGGAGCTTCGCGGTGACTCGAGGAAGGAGTGCTCTGGTGTTCTTCCCTTACTCAGGACAGAGATAATTGAGTCCCTGTGGAGCAGTTAACCGCAGCCCCAGCTGTGGTTTAGCAGCTCTCATTGCCTAGATGAGCTTGGGAGGCATGGGGGGATAGACAAACGCACAGATCACCAGCTTCACCCACAGCCCCCAGGTGCCTCCAGGTGAGCAGCAGCGCCGAGCCCCGCAGCACGCCTGAGCTACCCACAGCGCAAGGCACTCGCTGCAGCGCTCGGATCAGCTCTGCCATCTCACGTCTGCTGCTTCAGGACTGGCCTACGTACAAGCACGATTTTTGGCCGCAGCTTGGATGCACCCAGAGGCTGGTGAAGAACGAAGGACCTGCCTGTGATTAGCATCGTGTCCGAGTGTGGACCAGTATTTTCTGTTTCACTGCTGAGTTCCTTTTAACCAGTAAAGCACTGTAGGACATACCGACCAGAAAGGACATCTCTCCTGTATCATATGGCCACTGCTGTCGGTAGTGATACCTGAGGTGAAGTCTCTCCCTAAAAGCACCATCTCAAACAAACTCGCCTCTTGCAATTCACTCTTTGGACTGAAATTATTCTCATATGATATTCAGAAAGCTGGACATGTTTAAATATCTAAAATACCCTGAAACCTTCCAATATCCTGTCTTTAAAATGAAAGTTTCACCCAGTCTAGCCAGATTTAATTTCTCAGAAATTAAAACTTTAAATTGTTTTGCTGGGGGGAGCAGCCACGCAACACAGCCTCATGGAGCAGTCAGCTCCTTCGGTCCTCCACCACAAGTTACACCAGAGGAATGAAATTTCATTGGATCTGTCACAAATTACTCCTACTGCTTGGCAGAGACTGAAACAAACTGTCTTCACTTCATGTCTTGGAATAACCATGGTTATTCCCAACATTTCAGAATATACTTCTTCACAGGGTGCAGGCTACAGTAGGGCAAGAGAGGGAAAAATTATCAGTTACTGATTTACCAAATATTTTTGGGCTGCTGACAGACACATGCTTCTCCTGTTCTGGTGGCGTGAAAAAATCCCATCCTGAACAAGTGGGCTGATCTGTGTGTACCGGTGCCAGGGGTTACTCCTGTATGCACTTGTTCGATATTCCCTGACATAAATAATTGATTTTTATTCTAGTATCTAATCTTTTATTATTTTGACATAACTCCAATATTTAAAAAGCTTCTAAAAATTATTCTGAAGGCTTTATTTATGCACCAGCTATTCACCTCCACCTCCAGACTCACAGCCCAGGGATATTTCTCAATTTTTATGAGGTCGGTGAGACGGTACAGCACAACTCTCAGTGCAGCCGTAGAACCACTGGCCTGGACGTCCCCACTGATGTTTTTAGGGAGCAACAAGATCAGTATTTTTACCATCATCAAGGGTCATTTTCTTGTGAGAATTTAATGTTCCTCCTGTTTGTTTACAGAGCCAGCACTAAGGAAATTACCTAACCGAGGCGCCCACCAGCAGGCTGTTTCGAAATGTTTGTGCAAAACGAAAAAAAAATTATCTGAAATCATGCTGCAGCAAAAACCTGAGAGTCAGTGTAACGGGGAGCAACCTCCTGGGGAGGAGAGCAGCGGCTTCGCTGCCTCCAGGGGCCCGGCTCTCTGTACAGCATGTGGCTAAGAATGTCTGCGCTCATACTCCTATGGGGGAAACGTGGTAAAAAGCATAACAATATTATGAGGATAACAGAAATGCCCAGCTACAGACAAGGGCACGTTTCTCAATGGAAGTTCAGGGCCTAATCTCGCACATTTTACTCTGGCACAGCTTTGATAAAGAGGGAATTTCTTACTTCTTTTTCATGCTCTCCTCCTTTCACTGAGCTGCCTGAGAACTTATGTTACATGGAGAATGTGCAAACTATGATTTTGCTGGGGCCTACGAGAACTAAGGGTAGCAGGCACAGAGCAGCACCAAAGTTTGCTTTCCTCAAAGCTAATGAGCAGGAAAATATATATATCATATTTATTGTAAGGCTCCAGACTCAGGTTAACTAATCACATCTCTGTTAAAGTCATACTTACAGATCACCTATGTATGGTATTGAATAGATCTTGAAATATCAGTGAAGTTACTAAATCATGTTTATTCTAGAAATGGAACAATATTGCTGGGCAGAACTGCAGTGAATAAGCTGGATATTGTTTCTGCTGCACAGAAATGAGCTCAGTTGGTGCAAGTTTTGCATTCAGGACACGAACATGTACTGAGGTGTTTATCTGTGCTGTGTGTCTGTTGTATGAGTACGTATATACGAAAGAATCTTCATATGCACTATTTGAAAACCTACTGTGAACCCAGTGAGTACTTAGATCTTATTTCTTAGATTAATTACAAGATGCTGGGATCCCAATGAATGTCTTTAAGCTCAGGAATTGTCTTACCAGCAGCAGAAGATAGGAAAACCCCCCAAATTTCACAACAACAACAACAGTAACAAAATTCAAATACCTCTTACAATCAGGTCTGCAGCAGCCGATAGCTTGTCCACACTTGTTTGCACCATGCAGACGTACTTCCCAGCATGCTTCAGCTGGATGCTTCTGATCATCAAATCACCAGCTGAATCCTGCTGATAAAGTAGGGAAAAGTGGTTACAATTACTTTTTAATGAGCGCTAAACATCATTATCACATGAAGGACACTGTGACTAATGGATTTACTTTACACTGGCTGATGAAAACATTAGTAATGCAAGCCGTGGCCTATTAAAATTATGTGAGTCTGCCTTGAAGATAAGAGCGGGAGCATTTCTAAAATTATGGCTCCTACAAGGGGCAGGAGAGCCTGGTTTGGGTCCGTTAAACAGTTTCCCCATTAAAACAATGTGACAAAGCTTATGTAGGGCAGGTTCACTCTGATTTCTTCTTTATCTCTCTGGATATCCAATTTATGGCCTCTCTGGTATTCAGATGCCCAAGTTGTGTCTACATCTATTTCGTGCATGGAAACCAGCCCAAATTATGAGACATCTGCAGTAGTTTCACGGCTTTGCATTACGGCCAGCATTTTGATTGCCCGGCGTTTTTGTGCTAAAGATCATGAGAACAGCACTCTCTGAGGAAATCTTGCATCACCTAACAGCAGTAATTTGTTTTGCAAACGCCAAATGCATGTCTGATTAACTGTTGAATAGAACTAATTAGGTTTCTGTATGTATAGGAAGCTGAAAACTCTCTCTAAATTTTTCTCCAGACACAAAGCATTGGATACATCAGAAATCTCAGGGTACCCTTGTGATTGTGCTTTTGGACTGAAGAATATTAATAAAGTTTTTAATTTTAGCTTTGCAGGCCAATCAGGCGCAGTCGCCAGGAAGAGCCATCGCTGCTGATGTGCGCCCTAGGCGTCAATCTTTAAGTGCATCTTTTAATGATTTTTTTTAGGGATAACAGCAAGGCTTGTAAATTGTATTTCCTTTTCCTTTCAGCATTAAATTTCACTCCTGACATATGTAAACACGGACTGCCAGTCTGCCTGAAACCCAGCGGAGCACGTGTCTCTGTAAAACCTCCCTCAGAGTAACATGCAAAACCCTTTCCAGTTTTCTACCTCTGCTGAAAATTGTTGCATTTCCTTCCTTCTTTTTCTTGCTACCTTCACCCAATAAAAGTGGAAAAAAATTAATCAGAAAGGGTAAGAAAACATTTTTAAATTGCAAATGAGCTAGAAATTAAACTCCTCAAGTCCTGCTAATATGCAACGGGCTAAATTAGATGAAATCTGAACTGCGAAGGAAAAAGTTACAGCTACAAAGGAAAGCAAACTTTTTACCCATCTTTCAGACGTAGCCTGTGAAATCGCTACTCTTCTTTTAGTAAAAATTATTTGGAAATTATTTTTAGTTAGAAGAATGGCATGAGAAGCTGGGGCAGGTCTGACAGACGTGCTACCTCCTCGTGTGAACCCCCTTCTAATAGACGGCGTCCTGAGGTACCTCCTATAGCACTGACCCTCTCCGATTCCCAAAATTCATGCCACAACATCTTCAGGAAATCTAAAACTACTAGAAAAGCTGAAACAACCTGCCCTTTACAACTGAGGTAAAACCAGAGAAAATCTGGAGAGGCAGAAAATGGCAAATGACCCAAGCAGATTTTCTCCTCTCCTAACGAGAGAAAGTAATTCCTACCTTCACTACCTTTCCTTCCCCGTACCTGCCACTTGATCATGGTCTTGAGCGACAGCGGTGGCCAGGGCTGCATTTAATGGGCAGTCTAACCATCATTTCACACCTGACTCTTCTCCTAGCTATCGGATTTCCATGAACATGATCTTTTCAACCTTCAAATAAACAATTCTCTGGACATTGCAAAAGTTTGCATTGTCAGTGGGTACTGACTGGGTTTCCCATAAACAAACAAACAAAAAACCAAACAACCCAAAGATACCAAGGTGACATTGCCAGGAAATGTGCACAGATAACACTGAAATGTCATCTCTGACGGTCGGGGATGTTTGTAATACTATGCAGGTTATTTTGTGTAGAGGAAAAATACTTATGCTAAGCATGTGGTCACAAGAGGAGGACACAGAGAGAGACAGATAAACATGCCAACAAACACTGCCTGAGCAAATTTGAGGGTATTGTTTCCCGCTATTTTCTGTAAAAATACAAAGTTCTACAATTGTTATATTTTACATTTCTTTTACTGTTACAGTCAGAGAAAAACTATTACGGACTTCTTCCTTGAATGAGAAGGCAGTTTTTTGCAATGAGGAAACATATTATAGGTCTTCTGACATACATCCCCCTGCAATGTGAACGCATCGTTCAAGCAAGCCGATTTAAGTCATGTCATTAAGCAATTATAACAACTCTACACCAACTATAACGAAGTAGTATACTGTCAATGTTTATCTTCTCAGTCTAGAAGACACAAGATAACGTCTCCTACTATTAACTTAGTCAAATCCATTCCTTCTATTAGCAGCCCTTTTCTATGTTACCTACTTTTATTACTGTGAGGAGATTGCTTTAGTATTAATACTTACCCCTCCGACTCTTTCAAAGTGATCCCCATCTTTTTCAAAGTCTATCAGGTGTCCATTAAATGACCAGGTAAACACAATATCTAACGAGTGATCATGAGACACCTGACAAGGCAAGACAATGCTTTCTCCAACAGTGACATCCATGCTGAAAGGTGACACCATAACCCGGGTTGGATCTACAAACAACAGAGAAAACAAAGGGGGAAAAATAGCATTAATCCTGTCCCCCTGAGAAATGGAGAGAGATGTAGAGCTGAAAAAGATCCTAATTAGTCTACCACAACCACAGCATTGCCACCAGAACTCGAAAAATTTGCAGTGATCACTTAGGAAGATCCTTAATGCAACCAGTGAACTATGGCATCTTCGATTTTATCCTCCAATACCTTTCTCCTTTCGTTAGATTGAAACACCATTAATAAATCCTCCAGAATCCTCTTCTAGCCACAATCCAGATGAGCAAGGAGAAAAGAAAAAGCTGAAAAAGAGTGTAGCAGATCTGAAAGGCTGGGTTAAAATTTTTGAAAGAGCTTAGAAAACAGAGATTATTTTATTTGAATCTTCTTACTCCAAAAATTTGTTTCACAGTCATAATTTGGTCACCATGGTTATAAAAAAATCTGGTTTGTTGTTCTTACATTGAACGCTGACTTGAGAAAACTCTCTCCATGTAAAATCTCCAAAACTGGAATGTAGAAGGGTATATTAAAAACCTAAGTGCTACCTGCTTGGATGTGGAAAGGGAAAGATTAGACCAACATTATTGTTGTATGTTGTGTTTATTGAAAACTCGGTGTTTGTTTAGAATACAGGCCATGTACTCTGTCTGATGAATGGTTTTACATTTTAAATCCAGGTAGTTTTCTTTGTGTAAGGAGAGCCCACACAAAGAGTAAGTATAAATGATGAGTGATACCAACCACACCTTTCACACCATGGAAACCAAAACTCTGCTGCAATAAGCCAAGTCCTGTAGTAATGTCAGGCAGGGGGGGTTTGGGATAAGATGTGACTCTGGGTGTAGTAACTCCTCTGCCTGACGTGCAGCTGATTTGGGTCAGTCAGTAGGTCAGACTGACTCACGTTTTAGGACCTCTGTGGTCTTACATGAGATGTCACTGACCTTTGGTGGGTGACCTTTGGTAGACGATGGAGAGGGGTCCTGCCATAAGAAACCTGTTATGGTGAGCAAGAAGTAAGCAAATATTTTGGGGAGGTGAAGCAGAAGAAAGGTGAGAAAGGACATTGTCCTAAACATGGCATTTGCAAAGGAAAGCCCCAAAACCTGTGGATATCTGTGATGTAGCAAGTTCTGTCTGCTAAATATGGGCAGCAGTACGTACCAGCTCCACCTTGAGCTTCGGGACTAATCCCTTATTCACAGCTGGAGTTCACATGGATCCTTTACCACTGTTTTAATTGTCTATTTTTCACTTTAGTGACGCAGTACAAACAAAATGGTGTCACAGAAAGATGAGCCATGACACATTATGCAAACTTCAGCTCCTCATCTGTGCCTGTGAATTCCCTCTGCTCTAAAGTTAACATTTGTCTTTCATTTCTGTTGACAAAAATGCTGTAATTTTTTTCTACAGGACCTCAGAGAAAATGAAAAGGAGAAAAAATATGGCTTAATAGTGAGACCAAAAGTCTGAAAATCATATACAGAGAGATATTTTTGCTTATTCCAAAAGTCTACTCTGCACAGCTGTCATGCTAAAATACTGTGGGCATTATTCATTCTCTGGTATATGAAACCAAAATCTTAACTACTTCTTAGGCGCTTAGGGACATGGTTTAGTGGGCATGGTGGTGTTGGGTTAACGGTTGGACTTGATGATCTTAGAGGTCTTTTCCAACCTTAATGATTCTATGATTCTTCCAGGGACTATTGGCCGACTGCTTAATTCTCTAAAATAATAAGGATACAGCATCAAAGATATGTACTGGGCAGAACTACTCACCGAAATTCAGGGGATGCAAAGCTGTTCCTGGGTTTTCAAAGACCTTACCAAAGTACACAGGAGGTAGTGAAAAAGGTTTCATCACTGACTTGAATAGGTTTCAGATCAAGTCCTCAGGGTCTTGGCTGTATTACCTTGAACAAATCTAATTCATCTGTATTTTGGTTTCACTTCTAACAAAACAGAGTAACTCTTAGCAGAACTACAGTAGGTGTTACGAGGCTTAACTAATTAATAAAAGTAAAACATTTTAAGTTTCTCAGGAGAAAAGCAGTATAAGTGCAAGTTACCAAAAGAATGTTTAATTCTTGCCTAGACTTATGACATTGATTTTCATTATAACTGATGTATCAGGATTTTACAGTCACTTGGGACTGCTACTACTGAAACTCAAGAAGACCTGGAGCATCCCAAGCTCAGGATGCTACAGAAATGCCTGCACCCGCGGTGGGGCTCAGGCACAGAATCACTTACTGAAATGCCTTTCAGCATCAGAAGTTCATCCTCTGCCCTGCTCAGAGCCTATAGGAAGTATTTATGAAGGACTTGACTCTGAGATGAAATGGGTGCCTTCCACAAAGCCCTGAGCTCTCCTACATGGGCCCTGTAATGACCGGTGTAAGCTGTGGTCCTTAACAGGCGTCAGAACCGAGGTTTTGCTGTAGCTAACCCTCACCTCCACAGTACTTTCTGCAAGAGGCGAAAAGTCCACACCATAAATCTAATTCTTCCTGCTGCAATGCATACAGTTTATAAACATATAAAGAATGAAACGTGGGTACTTGATAAAGACCTGCTTTCCAGAGCAGCTTAGCACAGCTCCTGTGGACATCGTAGGAACCGCAAGTGCCTGGTGCCTCCAAAAATCAGGCCCTCAGGTCTCAATCCAATCATGTGAAGAAGCATTGCAATCTAACAGCTGAACATACCAGGTTATGGGCATGGCTGATACAGCTTGACAAATGATGCGCAGGGAGGACTCTGACCCAAGCCATGCTCAGCAGGAGAGTGAGCCCCAGCAATGCACTTTACAAATCACCCCAAGGAGAATACTTACCCATCTCTTCTCAAGGACTGGGAAAGCTGAAAAACAAAAACATCCCCTCCCCTCTTTAATAGCCCTAGCAGAGCAGCAAATGGAAAATGTTATTCAGAAGCCAATTGAGGGCAGCTGAGTGCAGGCACACCTTGGCAATACACAGCCAAGTGAAAATCAAAATTATTATTTTCAAAACTTGTAACATTAGGCTCTTTTTAAATTATGCTGATCTTAATGCTCTGTTACTGTCCTGTCCCCCCTAAGTGCAGGTCATCTTCCTTAGATATCTTTGCTTAGTAAGGGCACTATTGCCAAGGACAGTTAATTAAAAAAAAAAAAAAATTGTGATTTTGGTGATATTTTGAGATGATATTCACCTTTGGAGCACTCCAGTGCATTCTGAGATAGTTTTAAAAATAAGGCTGAAAGATTCACTTGCAGATAAGGGGTAAGAATTTCTATTAGTAGCATCACCCCTTACAGCTGCCTGCAGGTTTCTGAGCCCTCCACAGAGGGAAGCAGCTCCTGGCACTTTCCTGCAGAAAGAATAAACAAAAAGCAAATAACATTGTTCCGGGTCACTTCTGAGAAAGTTCATCTGGCATCACTGAGAAGTTTTTACAGGAGAAATAAGTGAATAGTGCATGCCAGCGGGAACACTCTCAGGGGATGGCAAGCCCTCTGTCATCAGGAGGTAAAATAATCTGGTTTTTAGTCTCAAACAGGCAACAGGGAAAAAAATAACTACGCTGTACATGCAAACATATTCAGTAGGTATCCTGCAGGTATAGTAAATGCAGTGACAGCAAACGTGAGCGAGTTTACATTGGCCTGGGCTTAGCTTGGCTACAGAGAAAGAGGAGACCTTCACGGCTTATGGCGTGTGCCGGGACGTACCGTCCGCAGACTGGTTAGTGATTATCTGTAGGTGTCACTGAAGGCTCAGGGAAGCAGGAAAGCTCCCTCTCAGCCTTCCTTTCATGCCGGTATTTTCAGGAGCACACTTTTTGTGTGACAGAAAAGGCACTTTTTTGTTTTACATGCAGTTTTCCTTGCATGCCAGCCCGGCTGACAGCTCATGGAGCGGCTCTGCTTGCAGCTTGTCATCAGAGCCGAGATGTTTTGAGCAGCATGAAAGCTCACAGGGATGGTCCTCAGCTGGAGCAAACCCACATGGCCACACCAGGACACCGCCCTGGCCTCCCTAGCGGGGTGCACTCAGGCTATCTGAGCTTTTCTTACCTATTTTTGCCCTGTGTTACGTCCCTCAGTTTTATTGATGTAGCATATTGCAGAGAGTTTGGTGTATTTCTGACTGATGTAATGTATTTGATTTATATTAGTAGAGATTTTAACAAAGTTTTCTTGCTAGCTTTCAGTTTGTTAGAAGAAACGGAGCAGCACTTCCCGTCTGTAGGAAGGCTGTAATTGCTTCGCTTTGTCCCTCGTCCCCTGCTAAAAGGAACCTGTCATCAGCTGTTAGTGCCGCCTGCATTCCGCGTCTCATTTCAGGAAGCTGTGATGCATTTCCGAGCTGCAAACAACGCGGGTACGGTCTGAGGGTAACAATTATCCAATCTGAAAAGAAACCATCCCACCCTGATTTTCTATTGATTGGGTGTCCATTAGGAGGGATTACTTGTTTAGGGTAAACAGCTTTGCATCGCTGCGTTTGCTTGTTGTAGCTCACGCAGTGCTATGTTGTGTCATATTGACCTGGAGGACATGACACAGTGGAACACAGTCTACAGTGGCACGACATAAGTGACATAAAGAATCAGAGACCGACACTCTGAGATAATGCATTTTAAAAAAAAGAAAAAAATAGGTCAGTCCAGAGCATGCGAATATCTTTTGAATGATACAAGAGGACCACGGCAAAGCCAGAAGCAATGTCACATATATTGTGCCCATCAGCAAGATTTCAACTGACCGCAGGGTTTTTTCCACCTCGAGAAGGCAGACCTGTCTGTGTTAGATGGCTACTTG
This sequence comes from Fulmarus glacialis, assembly GCF_000690835.1. Classification (NCBI taxonomy): domain Eukaryota; kingdom Metazoa; phylum Chordata; class Aves; order Procellariiformes; family Procellariidae; genus Fulmarus; species Fulmarus glacialis. The sequence continues at coordinate 58,192 of NW_009216166.1, read as the reverse complement.
GCATCCCATTTCCAAATGTGCTCCTTTCCAATTTGGCTCAGCTGTGGAGGCTGTGTGCTCCGCTCTGCAGGAAAGGGATTCAGCGATGCTAATAACCGCAGTGCCTTTCGTTTAAGGATATCAAATTGCTTAGTAAACAATGAGATATGCTTTGCCAGCCCTGGCTGCTGAAGGAACATAGAGTATTTTACTATAATAAAAGATTGAACTGTAACATGCTCGGGAGATACAGCTCCTGTTGTTGGCCTCAAATCAGTGGAATTGAGCATCTCAGAGACAGATTAAAAAAAAGGAGATAATGTCAGCATTTCTAATGCTGGTTTCTGAAACCTGTGCACCTAATACCTTATTTAGACATCTATCCCAGCATAGAGGAGGAGGTCAAAGGAGAATGAAGAGAAGGGCATACTCAGGTTTTGACATATTTATCCATGGTAAAAAACTGAAGAAATCAGAACTCCCCCCCAAAACTGAACGGTGCCTTCAGACTGTTCTACTAATAAGGGAAATTTTCTGAGATCTTGCAAATGCTTATTCCTTCCTTTCTCCTTCCAGCCTTGCTCATTTCACTTTATTCAAGATTTGTTTGCAGTTTCATGCTGCTAGGTTTGGTTAATGGAAGCTAATGGAAATTTTGTAAAAGATCCTCCACTGAAGGTCTGCAGCATATGTCGCTCTCCCCTTTACTCTTTTGCCTAAATAGGAAAATTCTGTTGTAAATATTCAGGGCTTTGGAGGAGAAACTATTGCAAATGGACACAAATCAGCTAGTGAAAATTGCAACAGCTGCTTATGGACAGAAAAACATGGTCTGATTCTTTAAATGGAAAAAAAAAAGCAGTGTTTGTTTTTGCTGAGGGATACCTACATTTTCTTCAAGTACATAAGAAATATTAGTATCCCACCTATTATACTCAGAGGGCATGTCTGAGTTAAACAACAGCGAGCAGCTCAGATACATAATGGCCAGAGCGGCTGCTGCAGAATGCAGAGAGGAGGACATTTATTCCAGGCTGGACAAGAGGAGACCATATAGACCAAAGCCATTTCAGCATATGAGGCTCTGATTCTCTGCATCATGTATTGTGATAGGAGCACGCCAGGGCATCTGTTAGCTGTTTAATGAAAGCCAGTGTGGATGACAAGGTAATTTCAGGTTCAAGCATGAATGCTCAAGTGCAAGAGTTTATGTTCAATTACCAGATGCTTCAAACAAGCAGCTAAGACAAAGGCAAGCCATGCCAAGCACACATGGCTGCATCCAATGGGAGAGAAAACGGACAGAGCACTGTCCTCAGGCTGAATTTCCATTCACGTTGCTGATACTCCTTATGTGGACCTAGGCAGATAAGCAGTAGTTTCAAGTTTGATTAACCATCTAATTACCTAATTCTCTTAAACAGCCATTAGTGTTACAATGCTAAAGATCCAGCTACATCTGGATAAACCATTTCATGTACAAGATTTTAAAATAGGTTTTTCTTGTAGATAAACTGTAACTCGAGTATTTGGGACTCACTTTTTCTCTTTCTGGAATACCAGCATGTTTACTGTTTTCATTTTGTTTTTCATCAGAGGGAGTTAATAAATACATTGCAGATCAATGTCCTCTATTTGCAATGACATTTTACATTATTGTATTGATTTCAAGGCAAATCACGTCTGGAGATAATAAAAACCAATCTTGGAAGTAGAATCATCTATTTTCCATGAGCAACCGAAGAATCAAAGTCCAATACATAAATACTCAAATGTGCTCTAATGCTTCTTTCTCTTTTCTTTGTGAACGAAACATTTATCCAAGACCATAAAGTCAAAAGCTTCTGAGACCTCATGACTGGCTAAACTTCTGGGAACTCTTAGTACTCTGGGCACCATTGGGCACTATGAGAAACGCTGAAGAGAGGAAAATACGACCCTGAGCTGAAGAGATTAATAAACAGTGGACAACTGAACACATAGTATGAATTAGCATAGCAAACTACAGCTATCTTAACAGATTGCTTGAGTACTTTTTAGGGCATGGCCAAAATTAAGACTAAAAAGAAACGGGGAAAGGCCAAGTACTTACAGTATTTGGCCTTTACAATATCACAAACTTGAGCTGTGATGAGTCACATAGATGCTTTCAGGAACAGGCACGTGGCTCTTTCTTATACCAATATAACTCTTCTGTTCCATATAATCAGCTATTATACATGTGCTCTCGCAAGACAAATACCTGATTTATAAGGCACATTTCTTAACAGAAAATTTTGCAGCACTTACAGTATCCTCTGGTGTGTACTATGGTAGTTCAACCTAATAAAATATAATCTTATTAAAAGCAAAAGGGACACTGTCAGTTCAGAAAAGGGAATGTAGGCTTGGGACTAAAGTAACTTTTCTGATTTTAGAAATATATGTGGTTAGTGGTCTAGATCTTTCCATGTAATCAGGCAGCACCGATCTTTGGCAACCAAGGCAGTGATACATGGCCATGTATTTAATGGGGATTAAGGAAAAGAGGGGTGGAACATTTAACCTTTCCTGGAAGAGCAGAGACTCTGATTCAGCAATACACTCGGTTGAGCTGGGCATTTAGGACATGCTAAAATTGACTTCCTGAAAGAGGATCCTTATCTTGCAGTTTACTTGGCTTAAATCTTGCCATATCAGAACCACAGTGGTGTAGGGGACATGCAATCATTTTTAAATAGGTGCTTCAGCATGTCGCATGAGCCCCTTTCTCTTAGGCAGGCTCTGTTTTCTATTAGTGTGGGCAAGGTTGTTTTTAAGAAGAGAGTTTAGATGTTCCTTGTGACTGCACTCCTAAGTAACCTGTCCATCTAGCTGCTGAAGATTCCCTTTCAAGAACAGCAGTTTCCTTCTCAGCTTCATTTAGAGCTGAACTGCAGTCGAGGTATAAGTTATTAACATATTTCTTAAACTGACATTGAAAAAGAGCTTCCCACAGATTGAAAACTGTCTAAACTTGATGTAAGAGTCTCCCTCCCAGGAATTAATGCCTCCCACCGCCCAGACAGGGACCAGGCAGTCAATCAAGGGATTGCATTTCTGCATACTCAAATATGCATTCTTTGTGTGGCTGAATAATAAATGAAGGTTAATTTAAATCTGAAAACACATTAAGAATTGAATTGCATCAAAGGATACTGGGGAGGGATGTGCCATTATAGCAAATTCAAAGACAAAATGTATGAAAATATATCCACTCTACTGAGAGTACAGAGAGTGTTACTTAAATAACAAGAGGGCACAATACTTCATTTTAACCTCCATTTTACCTAGTGCAATGCAATCTTATCAAATCAAGCTCTCTCCATACAATTGTGAAAAAGAAAATCATATGTAATGGGGTCTGGAAATGACAATCAAATCTGTCACTCATAGAAATTTGTACTTGCTCTTTATAGCAGCAGGCAACAGTGCCTGATTACACCACAAAACCCAAACACCTTCTCCATCTCTTTGCATTTCAGACTAAAATAAAAGTCACTTCACTTCAGAGGTGCCTTAAATGAAATCGGTATATTTGACAAATGACTGAACCATTTGTGACACACTTTATAGATAACGCAGTGAATTCAAGGTGTCACCTTTTGTGGGATATTGATTGCAACCAGCTGATATCCGTCTTTTCAAGTATAGAATAATCTACTGTCATTGCAAAAATGATGGCCATCTTACAGAGAAGGTTAATCATATACAGGAGAAATCACATCTAATCTCCAAAAAACTGCAAGTCACTCAAAGATCAATCACTGTTCTCCTTGTAACACAAGCCACAGGTAATTGTGCCAATGTAATGCCATGCAGTTTGCTGTGCAGCCCATGTACACAGTGGGCAACAGCATTTTGCCCCTTTGAACAGTTTAGCCTGCTGAGATGGTTGATTTATGGGGCTTTTAAATATGTTTTGAATAGTAATGACCATAAATACAAAATTTCCAAAGAGAACCAGAGCAGCTATGATATGATATGCAGGCATTCAAACTGCAAAATTATGAAGTGACTGGCACAGTCTTTGCATTTTTATGGTACAGTATGTGTTTTAGGTCTTTCCTATCCGAGTTCTATGTCTATTATCTACACCCTCCTCATCAGGACCAAGATGTTAGGAATTAGCTGACATGCAAGAATAAATCCCAAATTAAGAGTCATTAGGAACGGATGCCTCTTGAGCTGTCAAACTTACAGAATAGCATGAAAATCACTAGCTGGACTTTCCAGTTTCCCTTACCCATCCTTACTGTCACCCAGATCAAGGCTTGCATGTGTCATGAATGTCTTGGGATAAGCAAATCTTGACATACAGGTCATTTATCAAGCAGCCCTAGACACATTCAGCTTCCCAAGTACCTGGTGTGAACGCAGTGCGTCACCATTCGTATCGGTACGGGGAACTGGATGGGAGCACCTCTGAAAACAGAGAAGTTTTTACTATTACATTAATATTAAGAAATCAGGCAAATTTAAGATTGTTCTACTTCACGTCCAATGTGTTTTAACTTGGTAAAAAAAACCTTTGCACTAAACTGCTATATCAATATATTTACCCAGAGTTAGTAAAACCCACATACATACTCCAATACAGGTATCTGTATAAATACCATTTTATACATACATACATACATATGCAATTTGCAGGAAGACACAATACCTTTTGGTTTTCAAAATTACTACAATTATTTCTCAGTAATATGCAATACCTTGTTATTATAATCAGGCTAGACTTGCTATAGGGCCATACACACACACAGACTGAGAGGATGTCACAGTATCATTCTGGTATGTATCTACATATAACCTAAAGTAAATTTATTTTCATTATTTTATGCATGTGTGGCTGTGTATGTTCAGGGATGTCCCTAACTTACTTCAGGCACTGTCGTCTTTACATTGGGATTTTGGCTATCACATGCTGCAGTAAAAAATACAAACCCACAGCTGCCCTTAAGCTGCATTACAAAACCAGCCAAAGGAATGCACCTCCTTTCACTTTCCTCTGGTCAAGAGTCAAGGCCTACTGCAGTCACTTTTGTATTCGGTTTTAGGGATTTTTGGCCTTGCTTTTCCCGAGTATTTCAATCTGCTGCAGAATAAGAAGAGCACTGGATCTAAGATTTTACTTCTGTGATATGAGGCTAAAGATCTTGCTGCAATTAAAAAAGGAATTTAGAACACGTAGCAATTTTTTGCATGCTTTGCCAACTTCATTGCCTGGCCCTTGTAGGACCTGTCTTACGGACAGTGACTGGAGAGACTATAAAGGCCAGCACCTAGAAACATAACTGAGGTATCAGAACTAATAGTTATATTTGAAACTACGAGCCCTATGCGCACATCAGCAGAATATACTGAATATTTCCATTGCTAACTTGGTTTGGCCAATGTATCCTGAGGGATTACCCTGCATAGATGGGGAAACCTCTTACGTCCACAAAAGAACAAGAGAGTTTTGTCCTTACTAAATAATTTTCATCGACTTCCTCCGACTGTGACTTTCTTGGTTATGGAGGCAAAGAACTGGGACCTACTGAATATATGCTCATTATGAAATGAAAACAGCACCGAGGACAAATCCAAAGTCAAACTTCTGCCATTTAGCAGTTTTACCACTTCTCAACCCTACTTGTAAAATACAAACCCATTCCGGTTCAGCTTAGGTTCTCTGGTGGGTCCGTGCTGTTGAGCTCTAATGAGGAACCAGGACTTACTCCCTTACTCTAACTTTCCTCATTTCTAATGCACAATTCCTTATTGCCCTTCCTCCCTCCACCACTTGGCAGGTTAAAAAAAAAAAAAAAATTCTTGACAGAAAGTGGGCTATCAAGATTCACTAACTTTAGTAAGTATCAAATGTATTTTTTTATTCAAGAGTTTGAATCTCCATTGGAACACAAAACTCTAATATAAAGACCCAAGAACAACGTAGAGAGTTTCCCACTGGAACTCATGGCTATCTGTCATTAGGAAAAACGACCACCTCCATTTTCACCACAGAGTGTTTATCTCCTGCTGTTATTACAATGGCTTATCTGCTGGGTGGGTTGCTGTATCCATCCTGTGAATGCTTTCAACCAAAGTATTTCTCTAAAGCAGCATCTGCTCCTACTATTTTATAATTAGAATATAATTAGTAGAAGTTCTCACAAAGAGCTCCCATAGAGAAATGACTCTACCACACAAAAGAAAGATCTAAAATTCCCAAGCTATTTACAATCTACACGAAGAAGAAATCTGGGTATTTTTCTAGTGCCTCAGGAAATGACATCCAGACAACAAGACGTAATTAAGAAGTTGTTATGCAGTGGGCAGGACAAGGCATGACAATCTGCAGGCAGGCAGGGCAATCAATTATGCAAATAACTTTTAAAAATTTATTTTCAGTTTCAAAAAAATCTTGTCAGGTCAGCTCAAAAGGTCAACCTCAGCTAAAAAAGTCAAACTTTTTAATAAATGAAACACTTGGAAACAAATTATTGCTGTCACAGGTAACATCCAATTTTCTTCCATTTAAAATTATTTTAGAACAAAATTGAAGTAACTGTTTAAATAAAACGTTATTTCAAATAGAAAATGGATGCCTTTAGTTAATAATTATAACGCTGAATTCTTATTCAAGTTGTACATATAAATAACAGAAAAGTTTAAGTCTATTCAGGCCAACCTGTGGAAAACATACATTACCAAAAAGTACCTGCAAGTTTAAGTCAAATGAAGAAAGCACAATAGCTCTTAGACAAACTCAGCTACAAAACTCAGGAATTTACAAGTATTCAAAGGACTAAGTCAGGAAACAGGGAGAGGAAAAGCAGGACAGAGGTGGCGATTTTAGCCCTCTTTAGCGGTATTCACCGAGGGAGCGTATCCAGAGCCACAGGCTTGCACATTGCTCCTGCTAGGGGCAAGCACAGCAGGGGAGCCAGCCTGTCAAACACGAGTTTGAATATTTAGACTTTGAATCACAACCAAATGTGAACAATTAAGCTTAACAGAATTCCATCGAAAAGAGAATTAGATAAGCAAAAGAGGGGGAAGAGTACAGAGTGAAGAGCAAGGCTGCTCTGCGGGGTGAAGGCCAGCACAAGCACAGACCTCGGGGTGAACGGGAATAAAATGAGCTGTCCTCCTTACTTTCTGTCTGACCTTGAGCAAGTCATTAAAAGTGTCTGCTGCCTTATTTGCCCAGCCTATAAAATGGAAATAAGACCTTCATTATAAACTGTTTTGTCCTCTTATACCACTGTACACAGCAGATATTTTTATTTAAGATTAACTTTTTCTTGAAACCCTGTTGAGATTTCCATGCTACCACAGGCAAGACTGAAGCCCAAACACCTATTCTGGAACAGATCAAGAGACAGTAAGAACAGAACCAACAAAACAAACCTTGAAAAAAACATTTCTGGGCCACAAAGAACTAATTTGTTTCCTGGTGAAGGAAAGATGTCTCAACGTCCTGTGCTCTCTTGCAAGGAAGTGACTCGTGTCTCCATGTTCCAATTAATTAGTGACACACTGAGAAGGCAAACCCTTCTTCTGAGGGACGTGCTACTGTTTTGCTCTCTTGTTGGTTCAGCCCCGGTCCTCATGTTATGGGAAGGGGCAGGACAGAGGCAGGATCACATGTGAAATGAAAATAACCTGCAAGACCATCCCGTCATTATAACTTGCTCAAAATCCCCAGCTCCTACTCTACTGAATAAATATTCACACAGAGCATCATTAAAAAGTGTCCCTGACATTGCTCCCCTTACATGGCATTTTACTTCAAATTAGCCACAAGTTTTTCTTATGTAAATAATTTCAAAACAAGAATCAAGATCCAACTTGCGAAGATACACATAGAGAAGAGGAGGAACAAATAGTGTGTCAGCACTACCATCTCTCCTTTCAGCCTGGTTTCAGCTGGACGGACAAGTTTGACCCCGAGCACACAGTTTTGCTAGGGCTTCAGCCACGGTCTACAATATTTCTCCTTGACATTCCCGCTCGTGGCTGTCTGCTGCAGGGAATGATGTTAATCTTCAACTGCACCAAGCAGTTTAGTTACCAGGACTAATGGATTCAGGCTTGGATTTTTACAGAGACTTTCTACTGTGCACTTAAGACACGAAAGCAACTGAAATTGTCACTGGTGAAATACTGCTGACTTCCTAAACAAACTCAAATAAAGATTATTATTGAAATATATTCACAATGTAGCTAAAAAAACCCACAGCACCAAAACCTATAACTTCGATCACTAGTTCTTCACGGTACACTTAAAAACCTTAAACATAATGAAAGCAAAATTCATACTCCGAATGTGCGTGTGACAGAGAGAGACAGAGAAAACCAACCCAAATGATGGTGAGTCAATTCAGGGACAAAACTTCCTTGTATTTCAGAGTCAACCTGCTTTTGAGTCATGAACATTCGTATTCACGTCGTATTCCCAAATGACTGGCTTGAACGCTGTGATACAGTACACCTAGAACTTAACCTATTCTGGTGGTGCCTGATATTAAATTCTCTCTGCCATCACGATTTTGGGATTAAGACAAGACACTCTAGTCTCCATATTAACTTTGATGGGATTGCTCATAATCTTAATTAAGTTGCATTAGAAGGGGAGAATCAGGTCCCAGGAGTCCCTAATATTGCAAGCATCACCTCACCATCGTTCAGCAGCGCTTTAGTTACTCTCTGGTATGTCAAAACCCATCACTCCTAGTCTTTATCCACGTGCCACTTGGCTATTATTATCTGATAAGCAACTTTGAGTAACCTGTTTGCAATCCAGCTAGGCTCAGGGAGAAAAAGTCACAACAAGCTCAAAACCTCAGAAGTTTGGTTCTGCTAAGCTGCTTCCAAAAATGCTTCTGAGAAAATACACAAAAGGACTGCTATTTCCCCAAGTACTGTCCCAGATTATTTTCAACACTCTTACATTTTTTCCTCCTATGACAGAAAATGTGCTCTCTAAACACTTCCTCTGTATCTTTGATGTTAAAAACATAGCCTTCAGGCCAGTCTGTTCTTAGTCACTATTTTCAAGGATATAAAGTTCTTGGGATAAGAGAGTCATTATCACTTTCCCCCTTTATTCTCCCACACTGCTTCCTTCATCTTTACCTGAAATGGAGATCGGCAGACACTTTGTCAATGCATGTCATGTTTAGATCATTATCTCCCCTATCGCTAACTGCACAGACTGAATTACTTCGGTATGGAGAGAAGTGGCTCTAGGGAGACCTGTCCCCATCTTCCACAACAGGACTGTATGCTACAATGATCTCAGTTTTCTCTGTTGTATTGTTTTCTCTTAGAGTATGGCCCTGATTTACCCAAGATTTGTGGGATTCCCATGAAACTCACGTCTGGAATTTCATCCCACTGCATGCCTTGGAAAAGGACAAACTACGTATCCTCCTCGGGATGAAGATCAAACTCACAATGTTAGTAGACTTACAACACAAGATCTTCTTGAGCAAAGAAGAGGCATGGGATTACATCCCACAGCAATAAAACTGTCATGTTTCATTTTCTAGAAACCAAAAGCTCCATGAAACTAAAAGCTCGAGGAGACAGATCTTCCACTGCCAGAAATTCCTGGTAACTCCACTAAAACACACACAGCTGCAGGAACTGAGATATGGCCCCTTACACCCAAGCCCAGTTGGACTCCTTTCTTCTTCAGTACCCTCTGCAGGGAGCCAGCAGCATGAACTGTTAGCTGCCAGAGCTGCCGGCATGGGAGAGGTCAATCAGCTCGGCTACCCCCAACTGACTCACTCTCTTGAGCACACTTCTGGCTTGCTCTGCATGGCATACTGCCTCGTTAACCGTGTTGTACCATGCTGGCTCATCCTACAGACCTCAGCTGTTCCTACTTCTCATAGTAGCTCTTCTCCAAGGGCTAAAGTAATCCTCTGCAACAGCTAGGGAAATGGGTGGAAAACGTTAAGTCAAACACATTTCCTTTCTTACGAATTTATAACTTCCCAGTCTGATCGTAATTTCCAGTTAACAAGCTCTGGCTAGTCTTCTTCACTTATGAAATTAACTGTTGGATAAAATATTTTGTTGCTTATGTTTTATATACAATCATATACATAAACACACACATGTATAATCAAAGGCACTACATTTATTTTGATTAAAATATCTATCAGAAGTCCTTGATCTATGGTTTCATTTTAACTATGTTGGGTTTTCATTTGTATTCAAAAACTGAAAAATATTTTAACCTTTCTGAAACGGATCATGTTAAAATAAATTGAAGCAAGTTGATGAAAAGTCTTAATTAACCTGCTTTTGTCTCATTAAGAGTCTGTGTTTAACCTATAGGTCATCTCATCTTTCAGATGATGTATGGATTTGATCTTCAATGATGAGCTAAACAACCCAATCGCCTATTGATGATTGAGAACTCCTGAACCTCTTGCTTTTTTGGGAGAGGACAAGAAAATTCCTAAAACGAAAGTGCCGAGCTTTTTAAGGAATTATTCTAAACCTTTTTTTATCGCAGGAGAGATTGTAATAATGCTGACCCTGCAATACATTATGGTTTAAGATAAAAATACAGAATAAAAATATGAAATCTCCCCCTCTCTCCCCGCCAGGGTATACAGACATACTGGTTGAACTTTTCTAAAAAAAGCATTTTTTTCCACATTATGTGCTGAATCAGGTATATTTGTAAGCATCAGCCACTTGCTCTTGTCATGACTTCCTTATTTACCTGTGCAGTTACCAGTTTTAAGACCCCTGATGTGCCTGAAGGTTGGCTGGGGGTTGGAGGGACACAGAGGAGAAAGGGGAAGGTGGTGCAGAGGGAAGCGGGGGGAAGAATCTGCTGCATTTACCATGATCCAGAGTAAACGTTTCACACCAACTGGCTCTCTCTACATCAGAACGAGAGGCAAAGTACCTGGAGAAGCTGCTCTGTAAGAGTCAATATATTTGTATTTCTGCTTTTAAAAATATAACTCTAATAATGCTAGAGATAAGTCCAAAATTGGCAAGAGAGATAGGCTGGAGATCTATGCTTTTTAATATCAAGCTCTTCACCAAGACGACTTTTATCATGTTAATGGCTAAATCACACTGATTGTAAAAGCCAAAATGAGGCAATTAGTAAGGCCTGTGACAGCCACAGAAAACAAAACGCACAAGGTTTTCAGTGCAAGCCAGATGGATATCTTCAATATATTTCTTATTGTCTGCTTGTGGTAATATGTTCAATTAAACTGAATCAGTACTACAGAAGACCCTTTGAATTGCCTGAAAAAAATTAATTGTCTGCTGCAAATTTAATGAAGCTTAACAGTTGTATTATGTTTACAAGTTTTATTTGTTATGATCAGTAACTGTTTACAAGAAAAAAACGCCCTAACTTACTTCATTCAACTAGCCCTAAGAGCAAACCATAGGTATTTTACAGCCTATTTCATTTGCCATTTACTGTTTTTGTCCTTAGCAGCTGACCTAATTTTTTTCTCTCCCAAATAAGAAGCCGACAGCTCTTGCAGTGCTGTTCATTCACGAGTTGTTGTGAGTTAAGTCTCACTCAACAGTTTGACCACAAACTTGTGTTACGACATGTCCCCAAAGGGGCTGATGGAAATACCTGGCCATGGGCTGGTCCCTTGGACGCTTGCTATGATCCTCATCAATGTTCAAGCAAGGTCACCGACCTTCCCCAGCACAATACAGCTAATAGTCCACGGCTGTCGTGTTTGACAAGTTCACATTAAGGAAATCAAAAGCAAAAGGAGCGTCTGAGCAGACCCAAGGAGGGGTGGCTTTGCGGAAGGCGCAACAGCAGATGAGGCATCTGCTTCTCATTTTGCCACTTCTGTCATCTCAGAATAATTACAACCTTTTTACTTCAATTAACTGTCAGAAAAATGGAAATGCTGACATGATACACAGCTATTTCATCTTCCCTGGGGTGCTTTGGGGCTGACCTGATTTTTCTGATGACCTCAGGTTCTCACCTGATCGGAGCTGGGAGAAAAACCAAACGTTTACCAGACTCAGTGTAACACGCACAGAGGAGATGCACCTGCCAGCTCTGAAACACAAAGGTGAGCTCCTTACAGCTGCAGAAGGAAAGTTGGATAGGCATCGTATAACAGCCTTGACTGTGGTTTGCAGTTGGAAATAAACACCTAAGTTGCCTGAAACTACAGAATACTTGATTAAACCTTGTGTTTGAAGTGCAATATGGAGAAGAGCTCCTTAAAAGCTCCAAGGACCCTGAGGTACCTGCTGGATACCAGCCCCATCACCAGCTTCGACTTGAAGTTTTTCCACCCAGGGTTCGTTAAGGACATCCAGCAAAGCGCAGCCTGAAGCATTGGGGCTACCATGGTTGAGAGGAGGGAGGAGTAGATGTGGCAGATGCACAGCTCTCTCACTTATAATTGAGTCTTTCATGCAGTGCTTTGGGTTATAATTTTAGTTAAACCTAGCAAAAGACCCTTAATTGTGTCCTAGAAATAATTGGTGCCAGTGGAAATAGTTCAATTAGAGCTGAATATATTCCTTTGCAATTTTACGGCCAAAGATTATTGCTTTCATTGTCAATTTTTAACATCAAGCATTTGCTACTGGTTGTGAGTTAGAAGTCAAGAAAGATTTTCAAACTTAAAAATAAGTTTTATTTCCTAAACATGAGAATGCAGCAACATGTACTCATGAATAAATCAGTGCTTACGTATCTCTATGGTGTTCTCTAATCCTTTTTTACCCATAAAACCCCAATTTAGAGATTCTGGAGAACAACAGTTTGTACTCTAAATTTACTTTTTCTCCCTGAAATTTTTTAAAACAATGTGTTAAGCCTGATAAGGAATATTCATTCATGTCTGGACTACATATAAAAACTGTGTCCAGCAACTACTAAAAAAACTTTAAAAATAATAAAAGTTCTTTTGACTTTTTCCAGAGTTCTGAGTCTTTGGTAAGTGTAGAAAATCTTGGCTTTGATACCAGCTGAACACACACCTCGTGTGCTATCCAACGTAATTATAAAAAGCCTGTAAAATATGGACAGCCCTAAAGTGCTGCTCTGGGATTATTACTTTAAACTCTGCCTCTCTTTTTCAAATTATATTTTGTGCTTTCAACACCAGGTGTCACTTAACCAGGTCCTTTCTTAAGGGCTGAGGCATAACCAACATGAATTTAAATTAGATTGAATTGAACTGTGAGGAAAGAAAAATAAAGACCTTGCATGACCTTAAACAGTGCTGGATCAAGACAGACCTCAGAAAGAGTGACAGAGGGGCTATTCATGTTTCAAAATGACTAACCACTAAACCCACGACATATGGATGGATGGTATGGAAAATGCCTGCAATAGCTTTCTGGGACAGCTTTCCACACGAGCAAAGAAGCAGCAATGACAGGGGAAAAATCAGGGAGGTGTAGAGAGGGTTTCTGGTAATGTGGATAGTGCTTAAATGGGTGAACAGATTTAAGTATCTGCTGCATTTTTCCCCTGGTTAATGTAAAAAATCCCAACATCTTCGTGTATGGCTTACTCTCCCTCTTGGGAAAAAAGTTAAACCCCCACCCCAAGCAATCGGTATCCCAGTTACTCAGAAGTAGTCATGACATAGTTGAGAATAGCTGGTAAAGTTCATGGCCCTAGAGTTATTTGTATTCATTGATTAAAAAAACAAAAAAAAGGACACTCATGAAAATACACACATTCCTTGCTGAAAGATTAGCCTTTCGTACAACTGCGAAGTAAAACCATTACACAGTTCCTCTGCAGCCAGATCCGTTCAGAGCACACCCTAACAAGGAGAAACACTTTATTAATGCACCCAACACCTCTGCAGAGGTCGGCAGACATATTTCAAAAAAGCTATACGTATTTTTGACTAAGAGAAAATCAGGTTTATTAGCATCACCTATTTTATTGATGGAGTCAGTAATGGCACTATTTGAGAACTAGCTCAGTCATAGGTGAGTCCAGCATTTGCTGATCTCAGTAGTGCAAATGGCCATAGCGTTAGATTTAAGGCTGGCACTGAACCCAAAGCAGATGCTAAAGACCACAGTCAGCAATACTAGCTCTGTTATGCAGAATCAGTGTCTGTGATAACGGAAATAAATTATTTTTAAGTATAAAACAAGATATAAATAGACACATACACCATCCTAAGGATGGAAATAATTTTGTAAGGAACACACAACTGTGATCTAAAACTTGTACGATAACACTCTGGATATTCACTCTGGATTGAGTTTATCGATGAATATCCAACAAAAAAAAAAAATCTGAATCATGGTAATGTGTAAACATTTCCAAAAGAATAAAATAATTCTCTGAAAACCCATGACGGATATCATTCAGACTGTATGATTCTCTATCTGATTTTGATCTATTTTCTGAGCTTTATTCTTTAGACTACTATAACATAAACATGGGATTAATTTAAAAGTCTGTCTGGACCCTTAAGTTTATAAATACATTAAAAAAAAAAAATCAAACTGAAGGCATTATACTGAGTTTAACACAATTATGGGGGGTTACGATGACGTCTTCAAAGGTAAAAAGAACTACAAATGACAGACACTCTACTCCTGTGAAATTCAATAGCTGGTGTTTCGTGATGAGCACTGTTGGTGCACACGCACCTGCGACCAGCCTCTGTGCCGTTCAGCTTCAGAAGGCTGATGGGTACAAAGGTATCAAGGTCACCTCAGCCCAACCGAAGAACATTATGCACAAATAGAAAAGGAGGCATAAGCAATTCTGTTTGATTGCATGTGTGCTCATTAGCACATACCAGCTTACTGTATTACGTGGAAATTAAGCCACAAATGACTTGAAGAAACCCTGCACCATGCATTACCAGCCACGTTCAACCCAAAATTTCTGAAACATGCAATAGAGGACAGATGGTCAGTCATTAGAGAGCGATGTCTCTCCACTGGTGCATACCTGTGGAGCTGGAGAACTAAGCTCTTTTCAGTTCTTTATGGGCAGCATAATATTCATAATCTCTAAAGATGAAAAAATGGTTATTCCTTTTCTACCAAAACAATCCGTAGTAGTATAAATCCACTCTAGCCCCACGGATACGAGGTAAGCACACCACATTTTCCGAAGAATGTAGTGCAATACTGATCAAGTGATGTCGAAATGGAGACAACCACAGATGGCAAGATGGGTCAGGAAGACCATCGCATCCCACCGACACTGCTTTTACAAAGTGCGATCGCTGTGTCCATGCTGATCAGCACAGCACTGCCCCTGAACTATGAGCCCAGCTACTTTTAAAGGACTACAATAAAACACAGTAAGAATTGCAGGTTTAAAGGCAGTAACATTTGAAGTCTGAAAAGTTACTTGATAATGGGCCAGAATTTACAGTATTTAATCAATCGTTTCAATTTTAAGTGCAATACACCAATTCAACGTTCACACAAAGGAATAGGCTTGGAATGGAAAATACGCAATTTTATAGAAAATAATTTGGATCACTGTGCTGGACAAAATCAAGACTATCAGTCTATTCAAGCGTGAGGAAGAAATAACCTACTGACATTATCTTTGTATTCTTTTTCTGCTAAAGTTATACGGATACCAGCTAACAAAAGTTCTCTTGCTTTTACTGCCTTGAGCTCTCCCATGACAGTCCAAACGAGACAAGCTAATGGCAGTAGGAAAATGTTAAAGATGCATCATAATGAAACAGGCAAATAAAGTCATCAGAAGTTGCCCTTGTCAGAGATGCAACGATGTGACCAGAATTCCCGTACTTCCCGACAAGAACAGAAACGTACAGACTACGAAGCGTTCACGTGCTGTTTCTGCCTGTTAACCCACAGAGATAAGGGGACTGGAAAGGCCTGGATCATCCTGGTCTGCAATCAAAGGCAACCAGATAATAAATGGTACGAAAAGCTGTTTCTGGCAGACTGGAGTGCTCTGAAACCTGAGAGCATCTCCATCACCCCGCAAGCAGGGGTGACAGTCCCTGCCACCGCTCCTCCCTGGCCGGTTCCACACCCACAGCCCACGTACAGAAGCAGCAGCAGCTCCGCTCACCTCGCCATCGCTCATCTGCTGGATGAGCTACTGCCTACTTGGAAATTACAAAGGCCCGCACTACGAAGCTACAGGCTGCGGAGTCAAGCTGAATGATTAGATTTATAGATAGATTTATATATAAATTTATATAAAAATTCCAAAAGGAAAGCAGATGTTTGAGAAGCAGCCACACGTGTCTATGGTGGTTGCCACGATCCATTCACCTCCAATGTCACAAAAGCAAAGCTGGCCACAGGCTCATCGAGGTATTTAGTGTGTCTGCTGGGAAACAGGCTGCATGACAAGGATTTTCTCTTCCTGTGAAAGAAACGGTGGCAATACGCTATTATCATCTGCGTTCCTGTCATTAGCTTGTTTTCGCTGCTTCTTCCATACCTAATGCTGCCAAAGAACCTTCATTTGGGTCTTAGACATTGCACCAGCTGGGACGTTAGCACCAGGAGCCTCTCCTTGCACTTCCTATATTCAGAGCTTTTATTGCAACGTCTTGAAATCAGTTTCCTATTTCAGAGATGCTGCTATATTAGCCAATTTGTATCACTGCATTAAATACAAATAAACTCATATTGTACAGTCTACACCTGTTTACACTATTTGTCATTTAATCCCCCAGTACTGAGAAAGTCTGTAGTCTTTCTGTGCTTTGGAAGAATTGAACATTTAGCCTCAAGTACAGGAAAAAATTGAAAAAGAAAGATAGAAAATTAATATTTATATACTACATGTAAACACGTGCCATGTTTTACATAGCTCTGAACACTGTCTGCGGGATTCTTCTCTGTCCTTACAAATTCAATCCTGCTTTTTAATTTAAAGGTCAAACCATACATGCAAGTTT
>NW_009216166.1:24099-41261 GCF_000690835.1 Fulmarus glacialis | reverse complement strand
TTAGCACCAACCAACAGAACAAACCCAAACCACAATCTCACTGGTTCGGAAAACCACCGAGGTTCACCAGTTCTGACAACAGCATGTTAATACGCAGCCCTATGGGCACCTGTCAGAATTTCATATTTTTTAAGCTGTCTACTCATGCATAATATGAATATTTATTCATCCCTCTCTGGTTGTTTGCCAGAGATTTATTTTAAGCTCCTTGGTTCTGGTGTAACAGATATTCTCCTCCTCCTTCCATCCTTGCCTACACTGTCTTTGACACTGTCGGCATCCCTCCCTGAGAGAGAAAGAAAATTGAAAAAAAAAAAGAGAACCTGCAATATTAATGGAAGAACACAGGAAGGTTAGAAAAAATGTCTTTTGACCTTCACAGTTTTTTACTCAATGACATAAGACGAGTTAGAAAAGAATATAAGCATATCTTAAGGTCAAAAAACTCATCAGCTGATAAATTAGTCTTTTTGTACACCACAAAACTGAGTTAAAGTAAGGTATTCAGTCATATTTCCGTCAAAAGTTGCCGGTGTTTTACTTAGGGCAGAGAAACTCAAGCATTTCGGTATAAAATACAGTATTTTACACAGTTCATTTGGAGTTCAGAATAGTTTCTGCTCTTTTATACTTTTTATGGGATAGACTTTGAAATTGCATTTCTCAGTTTGCTGTTAATATCCACATCTTGGGCTTAAGAGTTTATTCTCTGCTTCATGCACATGTGTCGCTCCCATTAATGCTAATGGAATTGAGTTAAAACGGAGCACTGAGGGAGAAAAAAGTACTTGCTAATCCTTTATAACCTTACCGCAAAGAAAAGCGATTTGTAAACCATGTGAACCCAAAGATCAGGTACAATAGCTGCTGACTGTTGTGCGCAGAGTTAGGGGCTATTCCTTGGGTACTGCGAGGAAGAAAGGATAAACCACGAATTACAGAAGCATGACTCTTCAATAACAGAAACGAAACACAGACCTATTTTCAATGATTGGCTTTTTTACGGTGGTACAAGCGGTCCCTGAACCGCAGACCCCGATTCAACCCCCTTGGTGCCCTGCACCACTCCGAAAACCAGGACGACCTCAGCTGTGCCCAGCCTGGAGATGAAAAGCCGGTGCCTCCTGCCGTGAGCACGCACCACCCGCCTGCGGTCCCCGAGGAGTCCAGGGAAGGACATTTGGGCTCTGTTTACCATTTTGCTCTCCAGTTTTGCTCTGGGGCAGACAGTTGCTGATAGACCCTTTTAATAATAAACAAGGTCTTTTTCACGTTTGTTTTGCCTGAGCACTGCTTTTTTAACTATTTGCTGTGGGTGCCTCCTTAGGACAACACAGATTAAGAAAAGGCAGAGTCAGCTCATACAGAGATCTAAAGCTGATCTTCATTTGTCTCTATTTTTGTTTGCAGGGACCGACGTGGGCATGGGCAAATGCCATACAAGCTGTTCCAATCAACTCCAAACCTGAAGAACTCTTGGTTTCAATATGCTACAGCATTCCTTTTACAATAAATACCTGTAGAAGATAGGAAGGGATAACAGAGCGCTCCACCCTGGGGCTGCTCTGTTGGCCCCTTGGCGTACGGGAAGCAGAAAGGTCAAGTGCTATGAAGCACAACCCCAGAAACATCCCATCTAACTACAAGTACCCCACTGGATAGCTAAGGTAGAAGCAAACATTTTGCTCAGAGAAAACCTGCTGCTGTACCACTGTCACCTGCAGTTTGTAACTAACAGGGGCTCACCAGCTTTATCAGCACTTGCCTGATCCTGGCATTACTTGCTGAAATGTACTCCGACTATAAAAACCACAGATTAAAACTTGCATTGAAACATTTTAAAGTATTCCCTGTGTACCATAAAAATAATTGATGGGGAGAGCCTCTAACTGAATGCTATCCATCAATGTCAATATATGGGAGAATTAAAACTGACAGCATTAGAGCTTTATGATTGATTTATTGCTTTGTAATCAATCTTTCCTGATTTGTTATCCAATATAGGTTTTTCCCCAAATAAGAAGGAGATGGAGAGCGACCGTAAGTGTAATAATCTCTATATTCATTGCCTATAACAACTCATCAGACATCGGACTACTCATAAGCAGGCCAAAAATTAGTTTAAGACATTTGCCAGTGTCTCTTATTGTTTATCAAATTATCACTTTAAATATTTTTGTCAAACGTTATAGCTTTTACAAAAAATATTTGACAGGAAAATTCTGAACACACATGAATAAACACTTAGAATTCCTGAAATGCAGAAATTCAGCCCTGGATAAGAAATAATGAAATTAAATCAGAGTTTGTGCTATGACATTGAATTGCAAGGGTGAAACTCTTGCATCATTCTGCAACAAGACAAGATGTATTAAAGAGTTTGGAAGATTTAAAAAAAAATAATAGAAGTTTAGGAATAACAAGAATAAATGAAGTTGAACTAGATAAGACATGTTTTTAAAGGACACCATCTAATCTCAGCATGCTGAGGGCAACATTTCTCCACAGGTATGCCATGGCTTTATGCAAGTCCTTTGCAAAACTGAATCTTAGGACACAGCTGGCTGCAGCGACAGCAAATATTTCTCAAGCATGATTACTGGCCGTTGCTAGAAACAAGTCATAGAACAATATGGACTAGGGACTTGGCTTTATATTACAATTCCCATATCATTTGCAGTATAATTTTAAACTACGTGTGAAAACAAATGCATTAACTTGCTGTAAGCACCATCAGTCAGTGCGACCACGGACACCTTCTTGCTGTTAACGTTGCCTCCGACCCACGAGGCTCAGCAGGTTTCTGAGATGCAAAAGACACTTTAATCCCCCTGGGCTCCACTTGCATCAGCATCAAAGGGGAAAGATGCAGCATGCATGGGCCTGCTTGGGACGCTCTTAGATGCTAAAATGGAGTATCAGTCTCATGCAATAAAAATTGCAATTACCTTTCACAACCAAGCTCCCCGTGCTGCTGGCTGTCCCAAAGCGGTTTGTGGCCACGCAGGTGTAACTTCCCGCATCGGATTTGGTGACGTTCACAATCCGGAGGCTCCCATCATCCAAAACAGTGATTCTGGAAAGACAGCAGACACAAAAGTTATGTATTTTTTAAGTTAACATAAAACTCTTCCGAGTTTGCATTAATTATTGATAGTTTGAACAACAGACAGTCCATTGCCTATTACAGAGGGAGTTTAGCTGACAGAAATCTCTCAGGACACAATTCATAAATACTGCATGCAGCATTTACAGGAGTTTTCTGTCTTTACTTGAGGGCAACTTTAATTTACACACCAGCAGCTTGTGTAGGTTTTACACGCATCTGTACTTTGATATTCAGCACTCACCAAGACAACCCTTGCAACATGTGGTACGCAGGCTACATCTAAAAATCTCCACACTCGCTGTTTAACAATGTAAAAGCTTCTGCTGAACAGATGCAATGAAGCAGGTGTTTCATTGCTGCTTTTTTTCAAGAAGGCTGATGGCTTTTCAGCAAGGCGACCATGCTGCCAACCTTCCCCTCCACTCTTTCCACCTCTCTGCCTGCAGTATAACTCAGCCTATGGGGCTTATCTGCAATTGCACTTGCAGGTTAAAAAAGAAAAATATCCTATTTCATTCTCATCCCCTCCCCATCATACGTACTCCCCGTCAAAATAGTGGTGTTATCTGCAGTGGTACACGTCTCTTGGAGGGCGGGAGGCAGGCGAGGACAGCATGTTAATTCCTGGGGTGATCCCCGGCCCCTCCTCTTGCACGAGGGCTGCACTTCAGGCTTGCCTTGTTCTCACAATTAGCTTTGTCTCCTGTTCCATTTTCTTCTGCTCTAAGTAAATGGAAACAGAAAACCTGATCCTGCCCAGTAAATTCCATTGAAACATGAATGACTTGTGCCCTGTGGAGTTATAATCGAAGGAGACTCCACAAAAACCTTTCCCCCAGCCTAATATCACCTCTTTTAGCAAAATACTTGGTTGTCTGCTCAGTATCATGTCTTGCAGCACAATTTGCTTTCTCCTCTTCAGCCACGTTCAGACCTGCATTGAAAATCTTGTATTAATTCCTGCCTTCTCCTGCTCAATTATTTCCCAATCTAACTGATTTGAAAGAAAATGAAGAAGCCTTCCTGCATTCTTAACGCCAATCAAGCTCTGTGCAACTGGATTGAGAAATTAGGAGGAAAGAAACTTAGCAAACAACACTTGCCATCGCAGAAGTGCTCAGATGGCACTTCCCACCTGAGAAGGCTCTAAGAAACAGACTGCATGAATCAGCATGAGCCTTTTCTTGCAGCCATGGGACAGCACTGAGGCAGCTGAATCAAGTACCTGCGTGAGACAAGGCATGAACACAAGCACGAAGGACATCTGCCCACGCCAGCCGTGGGGCTCCCCAGGCTCCGGCCAGCTGCAGCCACTGGGCTGAACATGGTCTCCAGTGAGACCCAGGAGACATCATCTCACCTAAGGGAGCCAGTGCGGGTACCTTTTGTCATGCCACGCTCTCTTGATGGGCACACATGGGCTACTCAGACCTGCTTCAAAAAATGGGACAGTTTGAATGTCTTTACAACGACGGTACCGAGCGAGGAGGAGGAAGATGGTGCAAGATGCTCTGACAGCAGCCACTAAATCTCCGTCTTGGCTAGCCTCTCCCTGACCTGCTCTTGCAACAGCACAACAACATGCAGGCCAGCTGGCAGAGACCAGGGACAGAGGTTATACTTCACACATCAGTAGCAGTGATATTAATAGAAGTTTCTCAACTGGCTTATAGGTCTCTAAATTGTTGCAGTCAGTAACATTCACTACTGTAATTTATTTTTGCAGGAGTCCAGTGCCATGTATTTGCTTCTGTAGGACTTGCTCCAGCCCAGTAATTGGAAGAGAGTAGTATATAGCTACTTGTCTCTTATCTTCACTGCTATGTTGGCACAAATCAATGCACGTATTACATTAAATGTGCACTGGAGCACAGGACTTGCCACACTGGCCTTCAGTGCAGGAGCCTGGGCAGCGGCAGCACCAGGAGCTCCCAAGGAATTATTTACTGCTGTTATCAATTTCAGGTCTTTGGAAACAATAGTGCCTTTCTGAAAGCTGACGGTGCCCTTGGCATGCATTAAAATTCAAATCAATATAAACGACAGAACAAGCTCAGCAATATGCTCCAGCTCAAGAAGGACCACCCGGCTCCAGCACTGCCCCTGCCACACTCTGCCCTCACTCCCTCAGCATTTTTGCTATTCCAAAACATCCAGAAAAAAGTGATGTTTTAGACTATTTCTGTACAGTTGAGATTCTATTTTTATTTATTTATGCTTTATTTTTAGCCATATGGTTGAAACCTCTTTACTGGATAATCTCTTCCATAGATAATTTTAATTGCATCTGTTGATGAAGCCAGCTTTAATTTCAAATTCTAATGCCTTTTCTATCTCTGTCTTTCTCATGCTATTGGTTTCCTTCTAAGTCGTCTTTATTCCCAGTGTAAAATTAGTTTGTATTTAATGGGGACTGGATCGCTCTAGAGACAACCTTTGGGTGAGGACAGTCAATCCACCATTGACTTTGGCACATCTCAGGGAGCTAGTGCTGTCTCTATTTCCTTCCATTTCTAAGCTGAAAGCCACAGCCGGCTGGCTTTACAATTTGAGCACAGGGGCATCCTTTAACTCTGGTATAACGCTGCAAAGAATTCAGGTGGGACTTGCACCAAGTTCTCCAAACCCAATTCCTGCAGAGGCTCCAGGCATGTTTAATTCTCATCTGGTAACTAAGTAATTTCCTGCACACTCCTGTAAACGACCAGCATTAAAACTGACAAATAATCGTGCAAGTCAACTGAATTTTTTAAAAATGAAACAGACCATTAAAACCTTACTGTGACTCATTGATTAGGAGGCCTTATGGTTATGTGGCTCTTTTTGCTGAAGGTGCTTTTCTACACTGAATGTTTTGTCCTCTAATTTGAATCCAATGTGTTCAAAGTTAAGAAGTAATTATTTTAACACTTTGAAATTTATTACAGTTATTTGAGAAAGTAGGAAGGACTTTCACTGATTTTGCTTATTCACAAATTTTCTTTGCAGACATAACTGCATTAAACAAGAGGAGAGGCTCATTTCAGGCCACCGAGGGTTCTCAAACTGCTAATTGGCTTGAAAGCAAACATCCCTTCATCAACCACTTTTAGCAATTTGGTTGAAAAAGTTCTTTCAAGACACAAAGTTCAAATTAAATGAAGCACTGTTCAGTATGCTTTTTTCCTCTTCTGAAATACACCCCCAGAATGTTTTCTAATAAGATGCCTAGGACAACATAAAAATAACCCACAGTTCCGATAAACATGTGAATTACTTCAGAACAGAGTGCTGGTTGCTGAGTATGTACCTCTTTAAACCACTACAAACTCAAAAAATGAGCTATTGACTTGCTATTGAATGTTTTGGGTTCCTTGATACTACTAACCAAAACGGTGTTAACATCAATTAAAAATGTAAATCTCTTCTTGTACAGGTTAATGCAACTGCTCTAGTGCTAACCTGGCTCATGGTCACTGCTACTACCAGAGAAAAATCAAAGAAGATAAATATATCCATCTGAAAAACAAGATGATGTAAGACAGTTTAGCATCCTTATATAAAGGTCGTTCATCTATTTTAAACATAGCATTTGTAAGACAGAATCTGTTGGTCTGTGTCGTCAACTGGAGATTTCAGGTCCACAGAGAGCAGAGACACATCTGAAATTAGGAGATAAAAGGATTGCTTGTTTCCTAAACCGAAGCTTTGGGTTCCACCCCAGGAAGAGTTGACCTTGTCAGTGTTTTGATCAAAACTCTTCTGGGGACAAAGGACCTTTAAAAATGCTGAAAACATTCCTCCCTAGCCTTCCTTGCCCATTTTTTTTGCCACTGCAGCAGCAAACGTAAAAAGTTGCAAGCTGAACACTTTGCGTTACCCTAAAGAAGCGTCTTCCAAAACTGACAGGCACACAGTTTGAACAGCAGCTTCTTGTTGATGCTGCATGCCCAAGGACTGCACGTGCCCTTTGCCAGCTCTGCAGGAATGGAAGTGTCCTAAGGCATTTGTCTATTTGGTTGGTGTGGACCTTGAACAGTATATGAAGGAGAAAGATGCGTCTTCATGGATGAAAAATAACTAAGTCTGTGCTACAGCTGCACAGAGCTCTGCTGCTATTCAAAGACACCCAAGCCACCTAGAAAGGACCCACCTTGGCATCATGGCCACATCAGCACGGCCAGCTGCCTCGATCAGTGTAGCAATACTAACTTACCCAGTGCCTCCAGCAGCTGCTGGAAATGGACTGCAGACCTGAAGCAGTATAAGGAAAAATAGCAATGCATGATCATTTTGGTCTGATCTATTAGCGCTTATTTTTCAGCTCATGATACATCTGCCATATCTGTTAAGTGGCCCATCAGCAGGTTATGTTACGTCCAACGCCGAATCGAGCACAATAGATCTGATTCATGTAGCTCACCGCAGCATTCCCCACTGCTGGGCAGGATTCCCAGGAGCAGATAAATATTTCTCAGTCAGTAACATATGCATTTAGAGATAGAAAATGTCCTGTTGAGATCAGTTAAGAGTTTTATCACTGACTTCCTGAAAATGAGATCAAGCCCTTATTTGGAATAAAAACGATGACTGAAAACTCCAAAACTCCCAGAGCACATCATAAAACTGAGTATCAGTAACTACCTCCAGCCCAGCTCCAAGGAAATCTGACCTTCGGGTGTCTGACTGCATCACTTGCATCTACCAAAACATGCGTACGACCTGCTGCTCAGGTTTGACCTCATGCTTTGACAGAATGTTTGCTTAAAAATCCCAGACTTACAGTATCTACTGTAACATCTTTCTCTGTTGTTTAATTAAAAGAAAATCTATGCGGGTCCAGGAACCAAATACATCAGCACTGCAGAGCCAGGGTGAAAGCCTTTGCACGGACAAATAGCAGGTCCATGCGCTAACCTTTTCCTTGCAAATTATATTCTAACTCACAAAGTACACACATCACCGATAGAAGATCTGCACCAGAGAGATGATACTGCAGGTATCCCTCAATATATTCTTCTCAGCTTGCCCTCTATTTTTCTGTTCAGCAGATGGAAACATGTGGAATATGAATGGACTACAAATGCAGCGCATATGGCAGGTTGTGTGTGTGACGGTAACAGTTACCTTCCCGAGGGACGCAGCACGCAGGCGGGCAGCAGAACTACTGGACTGCAGATTAGAGCTCCAACGTTTCTTTGGAGCAAAGTGCTCATAATTATAAAGTGACTTTTTTTTCCTCTCAAATGGTTTTATTAGCACTGCTGCAATGAAATAAGGTATGTTGCTTCTTATCTGATAATTTTAGCATTTTAATTTATAAAATACAAGCGTAACTACACTTGCTTTCACTGTTGATTAAACACATGCACCTGAAATATTTTGTGCTTAGCCAAGTGAGTATTTTAATTTTTTTTCCCCCCAGGAAACAATACTTAGGATGTCCGATCCTTTTTCTATTTCAGGGAGAAAAGATGTCTTAGAGCAAGCATTTAAATGAATGTCAGTTGGAAGAAACACACACTGAGAGCAATTTGAGATAAAACTACCATTGATCCCTTCATGTACAGCCTTTGTGGCAGTGGCTGACGTGGCTATTGAAAAGAGGCTGTCGTGCCAGAGTTCTTCTAAGAGATAATCCGTCTTCTGAGAGAGGATTTAGGTTAAATGTACCTGTGAAAAACAGCGTATTTCAGACAACATGATGAATGGCCTATTGTCCACCCTCCGGAGCCTCGCTTGGGCTGGGGGGGTTGGAAACAGAGGAAGAAACCAAAAGCATGAGACAGACCAGACTGCAATCTCAGCGGTGTATTTGCTCAGCCTTTTCCCATAGTTCATAGGCAGGAATATCTAGAGCAATTTTTAGCCTAACAGCAACTTTGCTCTATGCCACAACTCTACTGCAAATGTAAATGATTCCAGGCATTATTTATAAAATTATTTCTACTTCTATCACATGTCTTCCTGGCAGTTTATTACCTTTTCAATAATGCTTCCCATGCAATGAGGCAGAGACTGGGATTATTAAAACGATCTCATAAAAGCAGTATTGGCCATTAGGCTATTTCAGGAAAACACAGTGAAATTTAGAAATACTCACAGGTTTGGCTGAGAGGGAGGATTTACTGCCCAGAGCACAGCCCTCCCCGAAATCAGGGACACCACTAACGAGTACCTGCTTGTCACTTGAAGAATGGGCTGGTTTGGAGTATGGTCCACAGCTAATAATTTCTGTGGCCCTGGGATGCTGTCTTCTCATGTGACTACAACCTTTACGTTGCGTAAATAAATAACAGTAAGGTCAGAGCTTTCTGCTTCATGACATTAATCCCCATTAAAATATACACCGAGGTCAAAGCCAGCTTCTTGGGGGCTTCACTGAACACCCTCAATGGTCCCTGGTGTGCAGGGAAGAGAGGGCGCGGGGAGAGCCCTGATCCTAACCCCCACCCAGCACCTCATCATGCCATCTGAGACTTCCTACACTACGTCAATACTGGCCAAAAATGCTCAGCATACCCCCATAAGCAGACAGAACTTTCCAGGCTTAGGCTTCACCCACATCCTGTTACCCCAGATGTTTCTGAAAATGGGTGTGAAATGGATGGTGTCTGCACTGCCACCAACGTTGGACACCAATGCATCCTGAGGGCTGTGGTCAGGACAGCAATATGAGTGAGGACAGGACAAGTGGGGTCCATGTCTAATGGCCGTTAGGATAAATCCGAGTGAAACGCAGGATGATACTGCTTGATTGGCATTACAGTGGTTTCCATTTGATCATCCATCTAAACTCACACCTGATGTGGACAGTCATACTGCACAGGCAGTTTTCTATGCATATGCAACTTCTTGTCGAGGACCTGTTAGTTTTGATTTAGATAACCACCTACAGCTGCTTCGGTACTTATTTGTCTGTAACTACTTGTCTTTTCATGGTTCACAGAAAAGCCTGAGCTAATTTAGAGCCTCAGTCAAAGCCCATTTAATTTAGTGCCTGTCTTTCTCTTGGTGAAAGCAGGCATTAGATAAGGCCTTCCTTATCCATGACAACTGGCAGGTCTCTCAACAGCAAACTCCCTATAATTAATTTTCAGGTAAGAACTATATTTGCTCAAAATAAACCGAGGTAAAATCCTGTTCCATTGAGTTTAGTAGAACATTTCCCACAAGCTTTGCTGGAGATGCATTTTAAAAGGAGCTAAAGAGCCTGAGGAGCCTCCCACAATTTTCTTTTTCAACAAATTTTTTATCTGCAATGACGGAGCAGTCCAAATAAATAATACTGCATCCAGCCTATACTAACATCTATAAGCACAAAAGCTGTGTTTTGTCATCATCCTCCCTTTTGCCCGTAAATTTTTCAGACAAGTCTGGAAGTGACAAAACCTCGTCCCAAAAGAGTGGGGTGGTGGGAGGGAAGGAAGGGAGCATTTACAGCTATTAGAGACTTCATGTAAATTGTTTGAAGATGCCTAGAGTCATAATTCAAATATAAAAATATCCCTAGGTTACCTAGGAAGAACAGTTCTCTACAAAATCTCTTTCGTAAGGGATGCTGATAATGGGGAGAAACAAATGAAAACCAAACACAAACACTGCTAGGGACCCTGAAGGAAACGAGTAGGCTGTGGTGAATTTCAAATAATAGAAACCTTTTGCCTTCTCTCCCTTACTGCTCTTTTTTCGCTACACACAAAATTAAAATAAATACAGTAAGAAAGACCATGTCATGAAAACAAATATTTGAGGAAGCAGATCTGAGTAAAGCAAAGGAAAGCTTGTTTTTACAACTTTCATTCCTGAGACATGAGGCAATGATAATTTGAGCTATCTGGGAAGATTTTGTGAGTCTGGAAGGGTCCAATGGTGCAAAGAGCCAATTTTCCATTGATTTTGGTGGGAAATGAAGACCATCCCCCATGGGAAACTGCCCTTTTGACAGAGCTCTTCAACTTCGCAGTTTATTTTTACAGACGAAGTTGGCTGTTTGCCATAAACCGGGAAAGCCGCAATGGCACCGTGAAGGATGGGGATGCTCTGCACCCGCACCGGCAGCCTCAGGACTCTTCCCCAGGAGCAGCTCTTGCTGGTGGCAGTGGAGAGGCAAAGCACACTTGCAAACTGCCCGGTGGAAGGCCAGAACGTCCCTTTATGCACAACTACCTACCCAGAGACACGCTGCTCCCCACAAACTATTCTCTCGCACTCAGAAGCGACGTGAATCTTGTGTATAAAGCAGCAGGTGCTGTGAAGCCACTACTGCATTCAGTCTACCTAATGTTTGGTGAAATATTTGCTATGCTCATTCTTTCCGGGCAGTGACTATAGCCAG
Source organism: Fulmarus glacialis (assembly GCF_000690835.1). Taxonomy (NCBI): domain Eukaryota; kingdom Metazoa; phylum Chordata; class Aves; order Procellariiformes; family Procellariidae; genus Fulmarus; species Fulmarus glacialis. Next base: position 29,835 of record NW_009216166.1, on the reverse strand, counting down.
AGGCATGGAGATTAAGTGACTTCTCCCAGTCTATGAAGAGGGACAGTGGAAATCCGAGGAATCAAATTTGGAAGCGCAGCCTCCAGCCACCATCGCCAGCAACTCCTTCCCCGACGAGGACAAGCCACCACCCTCTACCTACAGCAACGCTTCAGAGGTTTGGAGAACATGAGCATTAAAGGGAACTCCACTGCAGCTCATAAAAATTATTCTCTTATGAGAAAAAAATCCGTGCAAGATTTTCTGTGCACCAGCTGCTGACACAAACCATTTCTGGAAGCATTCGTGAGATTAGAGCAGAAGCAGTAAATGCATTCTCAGCTTATTTGTTCCAGCTGATACCACCCGAACAGAAGCCTAAAGGCATAGTCTTTCAAATGTAACACACTACTTCCTCTAGTTTCAACAAAAAATGCCCACAGTACAAAGATAAATGACCCACTCCACTTGTAATTGACATTAACATAGATTTGCAAGATCCAAAGACACATTTACATTACTTAAAACGATATTTAAACAATCATCAAAAATATCACCAAGTCTGGTAGGTTGTCTAAAAAGTTCATTAGGAAACCTTTTTCCCCCGTAGACGTATAATTATTTCCTTGGATTTTAAACATGTGTTTCTTAAAGTGTGGCCCTAACTGTAAAATCATTACTTTTTTGCTCTTAAACATGAAAATATCCAAGAGAAGAAATATTTGATAATAGCCTTTTTCTTCAAAATGCTACAGACTTACTAAAATCATTGTTACTATTTTCTTCAACTGGAGGACAAGTATGAACCAGACATCAATTTCAAATTGCATTTAGGAGACTAATTGCAGGCATTTCTTTTTGAAAGCATTGGCTGCAGTGTGTGCTCACAACGGAGAGAAACCCGCCTCGCTGCTGGGAGCCAGATCCTGCCGCCTCCGACACAACAGCACTGCGGGGAGGAACTCCTTCTTCCCTGGAGCGTCTTTACAGAGAGGTGGAAATAATTTGTAGCCGTACGCACGGTACCTAGAGATAAATTTAATAATCATGAAGATGAGACACCTCAAGCAGGAAAAGCAGCAGCTGTTTAACAGGACACAGCGAGTGACAGTGTTTCTGTTAAAGATGTGTAAACACGGGACACGTCTTACCATGCCCTGGAGGTCTGATGCCTCTGAGATAGGGCGCTCTGGATGCTTCATCCTCAACTTTTGCCCACCTCTGCAAGCAGGGCTCTACTTTTAAAATTAACACACAAGCCCCAAGGTAAAAGCCTGTTGACTTCTCTAGGTACCTTGGGTCATAGCAGCACCGCGAGTTTGGTCAAACCACGGCTGGGCTGCGGTCACAAGCTTGTTCCAGCAGCAGCAGTGGTAGCAATGATGTCCTACATGTGTATCACTGAGTACTACAATAACACCACGCTGAAAGTAATCTGCTGGGAAAAGGGGAACAGATTGCTGATGTTACAGGAGACTGTGTCAAGGTGTGAGAGAGAGTCTCGTTTCTGGAACACCAGCTGAAACTTGGCATAGGTTGGGATTGCATTCATTGGCATCTCAAGTATGCTCGACAACAGTTTGTGGCTGGTTATAGGAAATAATTTCCTAGCTCTACAGGAGCAGATAAATGAACGTGCAAATTTTAGGGATCAGCCTAATTACTTTACACATACAGAATAAAACAGCACTGAATCTGGATTCTAAATATATCTCTAACCCTTCTCAGGTAACTTTTTGCTAGAAACATTTGCTCAAGAACAGAAGGAAAAGACAATGCAAGAATGAACTGGAGTCGCTGACTTACTATCAATGCTGAAGAAAGGTTCAATCATCAGGAAGCTGCTAAAGTGAAACAGATGGACAGCTAAGCTTTGTGGAGATACTATTTATAGGGTTATGCATACAAGTATACAATAGATATCTCAAACTACAAAAGCAACAGGATTTATTATCTTTGCCAGATACACACAAAGAAAAGACAACAGGTCCATGTAACCATCCTTAAGAAGCAAGGAAAAGTTAGTGACCTACTCCTAAAGAGAACTAGGGCAAAACTAACTGGTTTTCACCAACGGATTTCAGATCACACAACGCATTTCAGATCAGTGGTTTTTAGTGTTAGCACACACTAAACTACAAGTATTTACTGTTGAGTTGAAAGACCCACAGCCACGACGAGCTTATGTTAAAACACTGTGATACTCCAGAACAACACAGAGCTAAAACCAGCTTCTGCTGCGAAACAGTCCATGAACACGAGGCCATCAAGCCTAGGACAGCTGCTTTCCAAAACCTCTGACCATTGAATCAAGTGGTTTCCTGGTTCATTTTAGTTCTCTTTTTGCAGAAAACTGGTTAAAGTAAGTTGACACACCAGCTATTTCAGATGTTCCAATGAAGTAGAGCCATCTTCTGCCATTGTCTTTGAAAACTAAGATGAATGCTGCATTGTCGATTCAAACTTCAAACAGCTATTTGCAGGGTGTCATTTTTCATTTTGCCTAGGCAGGATGTAATGAAAACCCGACAAGTTATTGATGGTTTGGTTACCTGTCTGCCTTAAAGAAATTGCACAGGTGCTTTATTTAAAAAAGAAGACAGTCAACACAATTAATGCAAAACAATGATAGGAAGCATCCTTTGAGGTTTCATTTTCTGCTGAAGTGTCACTAGACCGCGTGTCCAGAAGCCACTGCTGGCAATTCATCTCTCAAGTAATCAGTATAAAAATATTACCATGGTTTGTACCCTGGCACCAGACTGGGAAAGATGTGCTGTCTGTCCTATTGCCATTTTCTTTCTGGCTGTTTAAAGTAATTAACAACTAATTAGGAAGTTTGAGGCAACAAATAAAAAATTGGAATTTATACAACTTTTTAAGCTCAAGACACGCTGAAAGAGTAAGAGAAAAGCCTTTCTTCTCTTGTCTGATTTCACAATTTTTCCTTCTCAAAATGACATAGCATCGAAGTGAATATGTTAAAATTCCCGTTACAGAAATAATACCTAACTGAGGGGGCTGTAAATCAACAACCCTTGTGAGGAGGTCCTTAGGATGTGAACTCTCGAGAAAACCATGGCTAACCTCTTCCAGAGAGAAAAGTCTTTCTGAACGGTTTAGAAGTGCAGAAGACAACAAAAAAATCAGGTGAAAACTTTCTGCTTTTCCTTGGCCACAATCACTCCAGAGGGAGGAGAGACTGCTGCTTTGGGCTTTACCCTGTGACTCCCACCGACTTCGGGCCGGCCTGGGCACTGAGGACGGGACGGAGAGGCTCAGCTTCCCCCAGGACCCGACTTCAGCTTCCTCTCCGAAGCAGCTGGCAGCCCCTGCATCGCGCGGTGCTCTTCTTTACGAACAAATTAACATTCACTGCCCGTATTAATAAGCCTGCAGGCACAGCTGTGTATTAACGTATCGAAGAGGCTTTTCAGCTACAGCTGCCTGGTGTCCCACAGCCCTGAGCACAGGGCTCCTGATCTTCCCCGCGGGCCCCGAGCAACGTCTCCTTCTGACGAGGCTGGAATTTCGGGGAGGCTCTGTTTGGGTTTTTGTTTGCGGATGGGCACAAAGCCCCGAGTCCTCATCGGACTCCCACTGCTCCTTCCTAGTCTCAAATCCTCATCTTCTTTTCAGAAATTACCAGGGCACCAGGACTTTCAAAACGGAACTCACCCTTCTAGATCGTCTCTGACTGTAGGCTATGGTGGAGAGCAGCAATGAAATACCTGAAAAAATCTGGACCTAAATTACTTAAATCCTGAAGCACGTAAGCCGGTTTTGAAAATGAATCGTGAGCACTTTCTGGAAGTTTCTTTCTCCTGAACAAGGTCCGAGTTAGCCGGGCAGTCTTTACACTTCCAAGTGGTTCTGTGACTGAACTCAATGGGTAAATACCACTATATGCTGCTTTTCTGCGCTTTTATTGGTTTTCAACTACAAAAAATAAAAAAATCTTCCTGCTTTAAGCAGTATGCCTTTGTGTGTGCAAGAGTGTGCTCATATATCACAAAGCTTGTCAAGACTGCAAGATAATGGGACCAACTGGGAAAATTTCCATAAAGATAGTGAGCATGCCTGGAGTATCTAGGTCAGATCCTGCTCTAACAAAGTGCACTATGAGAGTCCCTTTAGACAGAAACTTGTTTAATTAAGATAACAGATGTTGCTATTACACAAGTCATAGTGAGTGGCTGTTTAATTGGACACTTTCATATTCTTTGCTACCAGCACAGAACATCATTTGTTTTTTATGAATTTCTTTCCTTACAATTAAACTGTATAAACAATGCATGCACTGTATATTCATAGAAAAGAAACAGCTCTAATGATCTAAGGGCTTTACATGAACAAGAACGGAAGAAGAGCAATTTGTTTTGGGGCTTAAAAGTACAATTATTTTTCTCTCCTGGACTGAGTACATGTCTGGTGGCAGGGTAAATGTGACTTCCAATAGTTTTAAGAGAACATTAGGAATGAAGACCATTGTGTACATATTTTAAACGCTCATTATTTCAAGAGAATACACATTAAATTTTGACGCGTGCAAGCTCTTACCAAGCGCATGAGATAGCTGACAACACTGCCAGCCCTGCTCCCCTCCTCGCAGCGATGCCCAAAGCACCCCAGAGCAGGGCTCTCCCATGGGGCAGCCGGTAGAGCCCGCACTAGCCCAGACGTAAATGCTTCACCCCGCTGCTGTACCACAGCCTGTCCTCGTGCTTTGGCTAATCAACACAGCGGCGGGTGGCTGGTAACAAACCACAAGAAATATAGTATTTCCCTAAACAAAAGCGATCTTGGTTTTCCTGCACACAGTCTACGGCCGGGGAGCAAAGGAGAGTGAGCGCAGCAGGAAGCCATGGTAGACCAAGAGACTGAAACATGACATCTCCCTCATCTGCTCTTGAACCACGCAACACTACAGCTTCACCTCTGGGAAGTGACAGTATGTCTCTCTGACAGACTGATTTCTAAAGTGAAACACTCTGTGAGAACTAAATAATTATTACCATTATGGCATGTAAATTAAAAGTAATTTCTGTGAGTCCAAAACAAGGACCTGAGAAAAGAGGAGAGACTTGCAGGGAAGTGATGCAAATCTTGCCTTACAAAGCAGTGCCTAACAACTCCTTCTAACGCTACTCCAGCAAAATCATTCCGCGCAAACAGCAAAATATCTCCCTTGACCAATTCCATGAGAAATTTTCTTAAGATACTCTAACCAAATGGCCTCTGGTGGTAAGTTATTAAAAGACATTTCAATCTGTGCAGCGGAGTGACAAAACGCCCCAGTTTGTCGACGCAGATCACGGGACCAGTCTCGGCTCTAACGTTAAACCCCAGCGCTCCCACGGCCGAGCCCTCGGATGCTGCGCACCCGTGTGACAGCACCTGCAGGTGTGTTGGGCTGCAACGTTGTTTTTTAGTAGGCTATGGAAAACTGTATGAAAATTAAGGGAAATTTAATTTTTTTAAAATGAACTGTTTTAAATTAACTGCTGAATTAACTGGTTTAAATTATTTTTAAAATGGTTCCTGATCTATAGTTCAAAGAGAATTACAGTTCCATTGCAGGACGTTCCTCCAACAGTTTGGAGCGTGGGAGCAGCTGTGACAGAGGCTTATTTTAATTTCAGCTGGCAGCGCTCTGCGTAGCTCCAGGATTTGTCTCTAATCACGCACAGCCTGATTCTCCCTCTTGCACCCAGGAAACCTGAACGAACAAGCCAGCGACTACAGGGACTTCTGATT
>NW_009216166.1:0-24068 GCF_000690835.1 Fulmarus glacialis | reverse complement strand
CCGCTCACACTTGCAACTGAGCGCAGTTCTCCATAAGAGCAACACCGTAATTATGAAGAAATTGAAAGGTTTCTGTGATAAGATCACCTGAAACTGAAGGTTTTAAAGCACTAGTCTCAGTAACAAATTTATCTTAACGCTGTGGCATTAGATGTAATTGAATTATTATGAAAGGATTAACAAAATCCTGCAAGAACAATCTGACTGCCGTGACTTCCCCTCCTCCTCCTCCCGATGAATAATACATACAACGTAATGCCAGGAAATAATTGTCACAAATGGGAAATACTGTGGACTGGAGGATGCTTGGCCTCAGGAGTTCAGGAGTTTAAAGGAAAGACTCTCCATTAAGGACTTGCTTTCATTCACTTCAGTGTTATACAGGGGCCATCAATTAATGGAAGTTTTTCCAGACTTACGGGTAACTATGGATTTCTGTTCTATATTGGTAAATCTCACACAAAATTACCCTCTACCTCTGTAACTCCAACTGACATCCAGAAATGATTGATTTGGTTCCTGAGACAGCTTTGGAGCGAAGTATAGGCACAGTTCGAATCATCTGTCTTTGGCATGGTGTAATAATTGCAGAAGACCATGTCTCTATTTAATGTCTGTATGATGCCTATATCCTATGTATACAATGCCATAGATGCTACATTATTTCATAAATCAAGGGGATGAAGACATAAGATTGTAAGACCAAAGGGTCACTGAGATTTAAATAAAAACCATAGGTTCTGGCTTCTACAGTCTGTGCACTCCTCACTCGAGGAGTTTTTGCCTGGTTTTGAATGCCAGCCCTCCTCAGGCAGCTGGGCAGTAACACTCTCCATCTCAATCTCACAGGCTTAAGTCCAGCATCACTTCTGACTCACGCTGATGTAGCTGGGACATGAGCAAAGAGAACCTGTGTAATGGGATCCCAGCTCTCCAAAATTTTTTTTCTCCTGTTGTTGAATCAGAAGAAAGAGATCGGAGGTTAAACACATCTGGAAATAAGAATGTAAGAGAGCCAAATGGTAAGCGAAAAACATTCTGAACTCAACTCAAATCTTTCTGTCTGATCAACGATCTGACATGTCCCAAAGACACATTGCAGTTTTGCAACAACCAGAAGACGCTACTTCCACCCGGAGCTCCCAGTGCTTGTTGGCTTCTGGAACGACTACTACCAGCTGCAGATCTCCAAAACCAGCTCAAACTTCCAGGTTATGTGCGTAACAGTGTATACTGAAAGGGTAAAACAACTTCTGCCTGAGGAGTGTGCTGGGACAAGTGGGTCCTAAACACTACTTATATACTACTGTCTCTCTGATGATGAAGCCTGCACAGCTTTATGGTGACCATTCCTATCTAAAAGGTATCCCCTGCTCCTGAGCGAGGGTTTCCCAGAGGGTGGGTGTTTTTTAGTCATGTCTCCTGCCCCGATGGTGTGGCAGGTGGGAGATACTGTGGCAGGCAGCAGACTCGCCTGCTCTTACTCTACCAGTGGCCCTATGAGGCTGATTTGTACAGAGTGGCATTAATAGGACTGAAGACCTTTCCCACAGAGTGTTAACAGCCGTTCTGCACTGAAATGTGAAGGGAAGATCAAGGATAGAAAATGATCTCTGTATTTTTACCCATATAGAAATAGTCTTTGTTTCCAAGCAGCATCTGCAATATATCTACATCTGTGCTATAGCTGTTTCTATAGAAAATTTACCTTCTGGAGTCAGGCTACTAACATTATTTTGACTCAGTTAGGCCTCCAAGGCAGGATTTCCATTATTATGGAGATGAACTGCCTTTAATGACTGCAATAGTATAATTGTACCCCAGGGCAGAATTCCTAATAACACAATTGCACAGTTCTCAACCACCAGTAAGAGATACCTTCAGGGCATGTTATTCATTAGGGGTGCAGTACACACTACCTCAGCCTCCAGAGAAGAATATGAAACTTAAAACAATAAAGCTCTTTTTTGCCATGGTAGTCTCTGCCCTCTGGGTAAACATTGAACAACACACTTAAGTTTTGCCTCCTGGACAGCAGTAGCCTCCAGAGCAAGAGTCCCGGCAGCAAAATCTGATGTCTCCAGCAAGGAGTCCCAAACATTACACTCCATCTGAAAAGTCATACAAGCCCCAGGAGAAATGCTCGAGCGATTGCCATGGCAGCCGTCAGGCTGTACATCAGAATTCAAAGCAAGGACTGACACATTAACGTTGCTTTTAACTCCACCTGGAATTGGAAGGATCATCTATATTGATTAACCTTCACATGATCAAGTTCAGTTTGGAAAAGTATCCAGATGTTCAGGTGCCTCTCTGAAACTCGAAGGACTCTTTAATGTCAGTTTAAACAGAGATTTCATTCAAGTTTCTTCTCCCACGCCTGTCTACAAGTTCTGTTTTCTGCCCTAGATGAAGAGATTTCAGCAACAGCTTTTCTTGGCACCTTCCTATATTTCAACAGATTTTTTCAACAGCCAAGAAAGTTCTTGTTTGAAGCCCACACATAAGCATGGGTGTAGGGAGGTACTAGGACTGGACTCCACTCAATGCTGCTTGCTGTCCCCCAGGACGGCAGGAAGGAGATAACGTTGCAGCAATCAAAGAAACCAGAAATACAGCAATGTTAAGCAGAGGACCAGGCACTTGGCCCCTCCTGCCCGTGAAGTCAGACAGTGCTGATGAACAATGCCATCCATGATCACGTAAGACAATGTAATTTCCTAATTGCGCATTTCACACAGTCTCCAGGTACAGACTGCAAGGATGGTGTGGTTAATAAAGACAATGGCGAGGATTCAACACCCTTGGCCCCACGGGAGACACAAGCAACTGCGTATAAGAACTAAACAGGTCCAACTGCCAACTCAACGGAGCGGTGTTCATTAAGACATTTTACCAGATGGGCCCCGCTGGATGATCTGGCTGGCAGAGAAACCCCTGGGCTGAAGTAGCAGAAAATTTCACACCTGCTTGGGCACATTTCACGTCTGGTTTCCAATCCAGGGCTTGGTTCCCTGGTGGGAGGCTCCCGGTTCTGGCGTGGTGCGCTTGGCAGAAACAGGAGGAGCGCGGCAGCGAGCCTGCCACTGCCATGAGCACCAACACTTCAGCCTTGCTGCAGTTTGCATTAGAGCTCAACACTGAGCTGCTTGGAGGACTGTGTTGTACTCACCACCCGTCCTCCCAGCCACTGCCTAAAGTCTGCCTGGATGTGGGGACTGTGACCAGCAAACAGCAAAGTATACACTATTTAGCAAGTTTTTATGACTATACCTGCCTCTTGCCTATATGCCTCCGGAGAAGGTCGGTCAGGAAAACACTGCAGGTACAGCCTTACACTACTTACACAGATGTGCGCACCATTCAGGGCTGCTCTGGTGCGGACTCCCTCATGTCTACCACAGCGTGACTTTAGGTGACAGGGTTTCACTGAGGGGAAATAATAGTGACTCCTTTTCCCAGTTGTGTATTTTCACAAAGCTTTGAAGAAACCTGCTATTTTTGAGGAGTATCTCTTCCTCTCTTAACCTTGGTGGAAACCAGCTGAAACATCTACATCGAATAACCAGTTCAAAAATTATTTGGAAGTAAACACACACAGGCAACCCGAGCTGCCACCTAGCCTTATGTTATCAGTGCATAAGCCACATTCCCTTCAGAAATCAGGATCCAGAGATTTCTGCTGTATTACAGTATCCAACTTTGAGGTAATTATGCAGATGAGAGAGTAGTGCTAAAAAAAAAAAAAAAAAAAAAATCACTGTTGGCAGCATTGCACAAGCAGTGACCAAGCAAGAAACACAGTCACTCACATTCCTTTCCTTTCCTAAGCCCTTGCTCAAATAAACTAATGCTTTCTCTCTCACTCCTAAATTAAAATGAGGATTGTGCCATGCCTAGGAGAACAGCATCAGAGAAAACAGCACATTTCAGCTACGGACTGTGACAGCGAGGACAGGGAGACGGATGGAAGCTCATGGGGCTGACACTCCAAAACTTCCAGTATTTAATACGTCCCATCGTTTGCACAATCTTCACCAGAAGAACAAGTTATTTCAGTTTTAAAAATCAATATACCTTGATCTATTATAACTTTGACCTCACACAGCTCTGTACCCTGGCTGCTAGAGGAAGCTCTGCATAATTGATCACCCAACTCTTTTTATCCCAAGAGGTGAAGTCGAACGGTCCACAGACAACAGCTTTGTAAAGACCAGGTAACAGGAGCTAAGTCAGTCAGAAATAGGTTGTTCATCATTTTACTCATCTGGCTCTAAATAACTATAGCTTTTCGCATACATCACCATAGTATATATTTCAACGTCCATTATGGGCAGGCAGGTTGGATGGAGCAACACTAGACTTTCCAAGATAAAAGAACAGCTCTAACAGGTTTAAGCTTTTAAAAATAACACTTTCCTGTATTTTCTGTCTTTTTGACCTTTACTAATAGGACAGGATTTTTCCCATTAATCCAAGTGGCACATCATATTTTGGTGGACTGTCAAGGACAGCTCCCTGGGTCCCGCTCCCAGGCGCTGCACAAGCAGGACAGGTAACACAACTGTACCTCTACACAGTCAACAACAAATCACTGCAAAACCATGCATGAGAATTTGGAAGGTAGGCTCCTACTTCCTACTAATGCTCTCCTTTTGAACTAAAAAAAAAGAAAAAAAATTACTTGGCCAGTCTGAAAAAGCCATCTCCAAGTCAGGTGTTAGGACTGCCAAATTAATTAATGGCCCCAAATAATTCCTGTTTGTGGGACATTGAGTAATGTACTAGAGCAGTGTAATTTGCAGTGGAGGGTTTTATCTCCTGGGAAATTTTTTGAAAAACAATGGGTATTTAGAGCAAGGCAGAGGCAAAATACTTGCTTTTTAGAATATATCTTTATCAGCTTCTTGGCAGGGATGCTTTAATGGTACACAGAGACTGGGATGAACACAATGGGAATAGAAATCTCACCCCCAGCTCCTTGAGATTGAACACTAGCTGTTTTCACATTTATTTGCAAGTCAATTTTGGGAAGCTATTAATGACAAATTTAGCTTTCATTGCTGAAAGCCCCTGGGTTGGAGCAAGCTAATGAAAGAAATGGTTACTTTAAGACATTACCTCTCATTTTCTCTTAGGATGTCTTTTCCTTTCTTCCAAGAATAAGTAGGTCTGGGGGAAGCTTTCGGCTTACACTCAATGATTACTTCACCACCCACTTTAACAAGAGTTAACTTTTTCAACAGTGTTTTGGAGAAGTCTGGACTGATGGCTGAAAGAAAAAAAAACAAAACAACAGATCAGAATTCCCTCTGGAAAAACCAAAGTCGGGCTCTTTTGAACATTACAATATTCCAGGGCTGCTTCTCACCTGCAATTCCTAAATGATCTGACTTTATGAACTATATGCACATATGGATGGGGCAAACAGACACCTGAATGCTTCAGATCTTTACTTGTTTAGAAATGCATGTTCAGCTACAAACCTCAGAAACCAGTAACCTCGGCAGGCAGCAGAAACTCGGTGTCACACACATCTTATTCGGGGCATTACCCCTAAGAATTACGCCTGCATGAACTGTATCATGTATTTCCTTTTTTGTGTCATAACAGCATGATCATCATTTTGTCTAACGTTGCTATGTGCACAGCAACAGCATACAGGAAAATTGCCACAAACACAGAACCCACACAATTAATCAGAAATGTTACTATTTCCAGAAAAGTTGACATTTTTATGCTTTATATTCACAACTGTTGCATAAACAGGGTCTTTTATTTTCATGCTGTAAGGGTGGGAGAGCTTGACGCAGCCAGGTCCTGAACCAAGCAAAACAAAGCAAGACTTAAGTAGGCACAGGGTACAAGGTACTCTCCAATCACCTTTCTTAGTCCCTCCAGGGCTCACTCTTCTGTTTTGTGAAAAACAGTCAGATATTCATTGAAGCAAACACCAAAGCCCTGCAGACAGTCTGCAGCCTGGCTGGGAGGGAGGAGATGGTTTGGCTTCTGATTCCTGCCTCAAAGGATTTTTAATGATTTATTTGATGGGACCCGATGACAGGCAGAGCTTTGAGGCGGCTGCCTCTAGACTGACTCTGGTAGTGAACTCCCCAAAGACGACCAGAAGGTTTTATTTATATCAAAGTAGGACAATTAATTTTTTTCAATATAGAAAGTTCTGAGCAAATAGGTGAGGCAGCTTAATGGTTTTATGAACAACTCTTGCCCTGCTCACTACGTCTTTGCTGACAGGAGCTTGCTTTCTGACAGATCAGTGGCAGCAAACTCTGTCCAGTCCCCTCTAATTCTCTCCATCCCCTTTGCTAGCTGCGAGCCTGCACCCTGCACCTCCTGCCCCATCCCCGTATCCCCCGAGCTTGCAGCACTTTCTTCGACTTTCTTGCTGCGCACTGGGAGGTGAGAGTTCAGATCACTCTGCATTGCATCTGCTTGATGCTCCATAAAATGATCTAAAGCTCACCTGAAGCAGCTGGGAGACAAAACCTGCCGTGTGATACAGAAAGCAAATTCATTTTTCTGAGGGCATCTTGTCTGCCTCAATTTTTTGGATATCATTCCTGTCGCAAAAGAGTTGAATAAAACATAATACTACACTGATAATGGGATGGGCTTTATGATCAAATAGATCTCGTCTTCCACTTTCATGAGTCAGAGTTCACTAATCTCTGAGCTGTCTTGTCTTCTATGTCTAATCATAGATGGCTGACTTCATTTTAGCATAGAGGAAAACATGTATGTTATTAGAGACTATAAATGAGCCATGTGAAAACCAACACTGGCTAGGTAAAATATTTCAAAATTAAAGGAGGCATCTTGAGGATGACTTCCCACCAATGCACTTGGAACCAGATGGATTATTATTTATATCGTAGTATCATAATTAATACATTATCAATTCTGGAAATAATTTCTCAGATGATTGTCCAAAATTTATGAGCAAAATGGATTTTTGAATAACCCTGTTATTTCCATCTCTGTAGTGAACAGTTTAGACTGGGTTTTTTACAAGTAATTTCCTATTTTTCTCTTGGTCCTGCGTGAGATAGAGGAGTTGCATGATATGGGTTTTATTCTGTGGCGTTCAAAATGTTGTCATCTGACATTTAGAAACTCTGGGCTCAGTTCTCAGCAACTACCACAGCTTCCCTGTGCCACTTCAGGGGTAATGCATTTAATTTTTTCACACTTTGTTTGTAAAATGAGGATTTTAATTACTCTTTTTTTTTTTAATTTTTTTAAACATTTAGCCTGAAAACTCTTTAAGGTAATGACTGCATCTTACTACACATTTTTACAATGCCCAGCACAACAGGATCCCGGTTTTAGCTGAAGACTCCAGGCAATATAATTGACAACAATAATAGAGAAGAATCACTCTGAGAAAAGCTCTGTCTGTAATTTTCCATTTCTCTTTTTCACTTAATTTTGCTATAAGTCTCACTTGCTATTAGTGGTGTTTAATCATTTCAAGTGCTTAACTTCAGGACCTTTTAAAATAACCATTTTTATACTCAGAAAGATGTTTAAAAGCTAACATTTCTCAGTGAGAGCTCAGAATATTGACCTCCTTTGAAAACTCTAGTGAAAAGGAAAACATGCTGTTTTTCTTTAAAAATACGTCAAATTAAATCACAGATCCATAGAAATTAATCCGCAGCACACCATTCTGGTACTTTTCACATGACCTACAGAAGCCAGACTGCATAACCCAAATGAGAAGTCAGCCAAATACAAGTTATCTGGCAGGTTTTAAGAGCAGGCTCTCCAAGGTCTTTTCTTTTTGTGCAGACACAAGGTCGGCCCCTGGGTGTTACGGGGCTGCCGGGCACAGGGAGGCACTGGAGGTACCACTAGCAAGGGCTAAGCCTCTGTCTATCAGGAGATCTGCCTTCCTCCCAAAGGCTCATTTTTACCAGGGTTTTGAATAGACAGGAAAAGCGTCGGTGGGTTTATTTCGATTTCTTTCACGCAGTAACACGTCCAATAAATCTTAGCACTGTGAAGTCTAATTTATTGAGCATTATTGTACTTTTCTTGAACAGCAACACTGACAATCTTTCAAATGAATTTTTTTCTATGCAGGCATCTATCACTGCTGATAAAAAATGACCGATAATTGAAAATGCCATAATCAGAAAAGACCTCATGCTTTGTTTTTCAGGATAAAGAGGGGAATGAACATTTGCTTTGAAAACAACTAAACCACTGTTTTGTTATCATGAATTCTATTTAACCCTTTGAAACTACATATCTATGCTGACATACCAGTTTCCAGGCCTGCCACTCATACAAGAGCAACATTTGCGAATAACGTACAGACCTGCAGGATAGCTAAGGCTGGCAGGGACCTCTTGGAGATGGTCCTGTCCCACCCCTGCTCAAGCAGGGACAGCTACAGCAGGTTGCCCAGGACCATATCCACTTGGATGTTGAGTATCTCCAAGGATGGAGATGCCACAGTCTCTCTGAGCAACCGGTTCTAATGTTCAACCAACCTCATACTAAAGAAGTTTTTCTTATGTTTAAATGGCACTTCCTGTGTTTCAGTTTGTGCCCATTGCCTCTTGTCCTGGAACTGGGCACCACTGAGAAGAGCCTGGCTCTGTAATCTCTACTCCCTCCCATCCGGAATTCAATCACCTGGATTCGCAGGAGCTTCTCCTGATATTAACTGGGACAAGTAGACAAAACAGGTGGGGCACAAGTTGCTTTTCTTGGTGAGGGTTGGAACAGGAGCGTTACAATTGCCATTAGAATGGTGGGAGGTCTACTCAGTCAAGTAGTTTTTCAACATTTTCTCAAGAGAGTCAGTCTCTGCAGCCCACGAGCAGGCAGTTACTGTCCAGTATGCTCTGAACTGCAATTCTCGGGTTTCTCCATAAATGCTTCTAACCAGCAAGAGGTTGAGTGAGCTTGCCAGCTCTCTGTGCTCAGTCACCTGGATGAATACGGGAAGGTGGGATGATGTAAAAAAATCTGTTCTCTGCCTATCCACTTTCTCAAGTTTTCATTTCATGCCTTACTTAAAAACAACAACTTGTCAAAGTAGCACTTCTGCTTCAGATGCTGAAACTTGGCACAAACAGCTTGGGTGAAGGCTTTGCTGGTTTTGAAAGGTTTGCAGTGTTCAGGAAAGTAAACTTACCTATGACACTCAGTTCTGCACTGGCAAAAATGATGCCGTGTCTGTTTTCCGCTACACACTGATACATGCCGGCATCCGACAGGCTGACGTTCGCTATCATGAGCGAGCCCTGCTCTAGCTGAACTCTGCCCTGTAGGAAACAGTGAAACAAATAAAAAAGTAAATAAGGAGATCCCTCCTTGGAACATAAACCCAGCGGTTGTTATGCTATATTTTATATCAAGGTGGACAAAAACCAGTAGCAGTAATGAGAAGAATTTGCATGCTCCAATCTATTTGTCTGCCAGCTAAATTTATGTCAGGTTAGACACTAAATGGTAAACCCAATACAGTAGTTGGTAAATGACATTTAAACTGGAGGACTTTCCCTTGACTTCTCATTGATTTAATACCCAAACCATTTAGATTAATATCCCTTTCAAGCAGATAAACTTGAATCAAAAAATGCACTTTTGTTCCATAGTGGCATTATCACAGCCAACCGTACTCTTTAAAACATTTAAAACAATGGTATTATGAGTATATATGGCAATGAAGGCTAGTAAGACTGGTTGCCATCTTAGCTAGCACAGAGAGAAATACTTAAAATATTCTGCAGTTTACTGAAAACAATATAGATGTTAATAATTTAATGACCCTTTACTTCACATCAGCCACTAACGTGATTTAAGTACGAGACCATCTGCTAGTGACCAGCGTGAAGCAAGCAAAATTAGCGTGTGGAACAAAAGACCGGGGTATCATTTGTCAGCCTAAGGATATGGAGCTTGTGTTATCAATTTTAATAAGCACAGCAAAGTGTTCCCTCCCTCCCCAGGAGTCTCACCAATTAAAACAATAGTAATACAAAGAGCTATTGGCTTTCTACTTGGCCGTAGGGCAGAAATTTAATGTTTGTGCAATCTTTATCAGGGTTTGATCAAATCTGGGCTGCCATATTCTTTCACAATAAGTGAAGGGAAAAAAATGCCGGCTACTGTGAAGCCAATGCTTTGGTGACTTGTTTTAGTTTGTGGTTATAACAGGGGGGGACCATGGGACTGAGCGATGACCCTCCAGCGAGAAGCTGGGCAGACAGGGCAGTGGGAGGGGGTGCATCTCCCCAGCTCCTGTGCGTCACCCGTCTTTAGGCAGCTCTTTGTATCCCTGGCAACGGCAGGCCATGCTCCTTGTCACCCGCACAGGGACACAGCTCAGCAGGAGGAGTGGGAACGCCATTAGAGACCAGCAGAAACACTAAGGTTTCATTAGCAGCAGAAGTTCACCTGAACATCATAAACGAAAAAAAAAAAAATTAATCCAGGGTGATCATTTTCTGGCTGCAGGCTCCATAGTCCCATATGGCCATTCCCTCTTCTTCACAAGGGTCTCTACACCCTTAGGTTTGTATCATGGGTCCTTCATTTCAGAGAGGACCTCCGAACGAAGAGCTGTCGTGTGCCCTCCTTGTCACTAAGAGCAGCTCTCCTCAAGCCGTACAGAAGTGCCCACCAGGCGTGGCAAGGAATTGCCTACAGAGCACCGCCATCCTTTCTATTTCCATTCCACAAGTAATAAAACATGCAGAGATGAGAAAGCTGGCGGAGCATGAAAGCACTTGCAGAGCCTGCGACCCTCCTTCCTGGCGAAGGGCTCCAGCGGTGCCTACCTGGGGCAGCAGCGGCTCCCCGTCCTTCCGCCAGCGGGACCAGGGCTTATTCCCAGACGACGCTTTCCTCTATGGCTGCGCGTGCATCGCTGATTTTCTGAATCCAATTGGGCTGAGCTGCAGTGCAGAAGTAATGAATAAAGCCTTGTGTCTGCAACCAACAGTGTGCTCTCTAGGTGCAACCAAATGGCCATTGCTTTCTTCATTAGCACATTTAAGAGTTGGATTTAATAACATGCTTAATAATTGCTAAGATTATTTTTTTTCCCTGAGTCCAGTTGTGCTTTTTGAAGGTGGCATGTGCAAGATCAGAACCTGTTTTCATTTTATTTTTAATAAAAACACTTAATGAAAAAGAGTAGCTTCAGAAATCCTGATCATTGTACAAAAACAAAATAACAGTTCATGTACTGCCCCAGTGGAATAAATGTCACTGTTAGACCCCGGTCCTTCAAATAGAGACATTTTCTTCTTCAGGATCTATATGACTTCTAAAATTTAGCATCCAACTTCAAAACTTGTAATTTAGAACTAGCTCTGCATTGAAATTAAGGTTATTCCAGTAACTTAGGCCTGCATGGTCCAAATTCTCAGTCTTCTCTTAGATTAGGGCCATATCTACAAGTACTACCATAGGAAGATCTTCCATTTGTATGAAGAATCTTTGGACTCAGTAATTGTATTAATGACATCGAACAAACCTAGAAAGTCCAAAAGCAGATATTAGAGATACATTTTGGGAGAATTTGGTGAAAACTGGCACTGGCAGTTTTCAGACAATTATGAGATTATATTTTTAGTTGTGTTTCACATATTTTTATCAGAGGTTGTTGTTTATTGGCTTTTTTTTAAATACAGCTTAAGTTTAGCCAGACTCCACATGCAAATCAAATTCCATATTTTTGGAGACCATACAAAATCTCTGACCTTCCTACGTTACCTTCATAAATCCCATCTGTCTAGATATATGTACAATACTTTTCAGAATGTCCCATTAAAAAAGAGAGTTCAGATTTTTTTAATGGTCATTTGCCCCATTTTGACATAATAAAATCTGAGAGACTTAGTAGGAAGATATTACCAGCAGAGGTCTCCAAGAACCTGATTAATACTTTTTCCCATGTAATCAGATAAAAAAAAATTAAGATTACTCAAAGACAGGTAACAACTTTGGACAGGGACAAGGGCCAGAGAAAGGTCTGAAAGGGTAAATTAAAAAACACCATATCAAAATGGTAAGTTGGTATGATTACACCTAAAATATTGATATGTCTACCATGACGTGATGCTGGATATACACATTCAGGGAGCTGAGTGGCTTTTAAAACTGTGTTCAGGCTGTGACAGATGTGTGCTTAACCCCACACCTACCACACTGCACACTTCTCTTCTCACAGTGCCCACAAAACACAGAAGAAAGCTGAAGAATTTTGCACAGCATCTTAACTCCAAGGGACTTGCAAAAAAAGCAGAAAGGCAAACTGAATGTAATGACAATGCAGAAGCAAAAGAAGTAGCTGAAAAGGAGAGGTCCCTCCTGCCCCTGTAATATTTTAAGCTTGTTTATTATGTGTATCTAAAGAGATATGAAAGGGAAAATTTTTAAATGTAGGAAGGTGAAAGTCAATTCTGTCATTTGGAGTAAGAACTTGAACAATTCCATTGAACTGAGACATGCTGCGCAACTGCAATGGGTTCAGTGGCTCAAGGACATTTGCAAATTACTCATGAATTTGCATATTTACCATTCTAACAGCATCCAACTCATAATTTTGAAGAGAGTCTTATGATACCGTAAAAGGAGCTCTATAAAACCACACAGATCATTTGCCTTTTTTGCAGTACTGAGTGTTTTACTGATTTCCCACATGACAACAAAAAAATTCAGACAAAACAACTGAAAGTAACCTGTAAAGCAAGAAAACCCATGAAAGGTAAGGTGTGCTCTAATACGTATAAGCGTATGCTGTGTAAAAAGAAAGATAACTCTCGTGTGAGGAGAACAGAAAATTCAGTATTTATCCTTATTTCAGGCAGACTCCCCAAGTAAAGAAAATTCTCACCCAATGCACCAAAAAACTTTACCTGTTCAGTCTTTCTGCTGCACTTTGCAGGTTGCACATCTGAACTGCTGCCCTAAGTAACGGTGCTGAGATTTAAATGTGCGGTGCTGGAAGCGCTGGGAGCTGCCACCCCGCTAATCACTTCACTCTTCTGTGCAGCACCCACGAACCACAGCCTTGCACCACGCACCACTCTTCACCCCCTTCAGTTATTTTAACCAGTTAAGCTTTCTATCCTAAGGCAATTTATAATGCAGATAACTACAGAATGAGCGTAATAGGTCAAAAAACAAATCTCAGTGAAAACTGGAGGAGTGCTTTGTTTCACAGAAGCTTCATTCTCTGCTGCTCTTCAGGAGACTTTTCCAATTAGGTCAACCTCTCCTTTCAACAGTTCATTTCAGAGAAGAGCAAGCACGCTCTTGACTTAATCTTGAGTAATACACAAGGGTTGGTTCATGCAGCAAATATGTTTGAGCCACCAAATGAGAGTCACCATAATATAATGAAATTTGACAGCCTCCCTTTGGGGATTATACCAAGACATGGTAATGTGACACAAGATTTCAAGCACGATAATTAAAAAAATTCAAATAAGGATATGAAACCAGCTCCACGCTACATTTTCTAGTATAGCAGTATTATATGAGATACTGACAAGGTTTAATTTGTGACTGGTAGTAGTGTTCTAGAAAAAGTCCTTCGGATCATTTCAGTAGCACTGACCAAAGACGAATTCTTTCATATAATGGGTCTGGAAATATTTTGGCCCTATTTGGAGTACTTAAATATTACTGGCCTTGGAAACATCCCAGAGGAAAAATCTGGTACTAAAAAAAAAATTACATGGAAGCTGATTAAGAATTTATCTGAATTGCAAGAAAAATTCATATGCTAGAACTATAAAGTGGAAGAAAAAGCTTACAAAGATAAGCATGACTCTTACATAAGGATAGCTTTAAAGAAAAATATTCGCCTGCTAGGTGATGAGAGCTGTCTGGAATTTGTACTCAGAGGGACAGAAGAAAAATGATGGCAGCAGTTAGAAAAAAACCTGTTTACCTTTGATCACCTTCCAGTCTTCACCAATGCAAAGTGGGGCATTTTAAACCAGGTGATTAGGAAAGTACACCCAAATATACTCTTACTTCACTAAGACCAAAAAATCCAGAATAAGTCTGTCCTTCAGTGTAATAAATTGAAAGGCAAAAGTAGGCACTGGAAAGCTGGACCAGAAATCAT
Organism: Fulmarus glacialis; assembly: GCF_000690835.1. Lineage (NCBI taxonomy): Eukaryota > Metazoa > Chordata > Aves > Procellariiformes > Procellariidae > Fulmarus > Fulmarus glacialis. The sequence goes on along the minus strand of NW_009216166.1, from coordinate 9,946 downwards.
TTGAAAATGAAATGACACAGCCGGTGATGATGCATCGCATCAGAAATGACTAACAAAACCAGAGAATTATGGGAGCAATGTGAGAAATAAACCAGAAATAAATCTGTAGGACTTTGCAATTGTCTGAGAGTTCAAAACAACCAAAAAGACTAAAGCAAATGAAGTACTAATACATATACAGAATCCAATTCTCGGTCAGTGTATATTGATTTCAGTGTTCCTAAGCCAATTTAGAGCAGCTGATGGCCTAGTGCAGGCTGTGTAATTCATCATTAATGGCAGATGAAAGGCTGAATGACTTGTCCATTACTATATCTATTCTAAGGAGACTGAGGCTGAGCCCAGGATCAGAAAAGTCTAAAGACCAGAAAACCGAGCATAAGAAGTAAGAAAAACAGATGGGAAAAATACATGAGTAATTAAAAATAAAGAATGCAGCCAATGTATAAGGTTTGTGCAGACAAGTGCACGTGTCATCCTGGTCCAAATGGGGATATAGCTTCTGTAAACGAAACACATATGTCCCTAATTTGTTATTCTTCCCAATGATCACAGGAACGTAAAACCAGACTTTAAGTTACCGCTTTTCCTCTTCTCTTCCTTTCTTCCTCTTAATCCCTTCCTCCTGACCTCTACTGCCAATTAAGGACTATTTGAAACCTATACAACTCTCAAAGCTGTGCAAATCCTCCACCAAAGTCATTTGCTTGAATGTTGCACCTAAACGATCTCCATTTGTCTGCATCTTTGGAAAGTTCACCAGATATTGCCACTTGGGCAGGATGTCTCCTTTCTGCCCTCTAGAAGTCTGACCATAATGAACCAGCCTGGGAGTTCTGCTTGGGACTAAAATATTAAAAATCAGAGGAAAAGAAACAGAGGAAAATTTGAGGGAGTTAACCTAGCTGATAAAAATACTTAAATTGTCCCTACCTCTTATTTACCTCCTTTACCATAAGCTATTCTGCACCACTACATGACTTTCTCCCCAGTTATGCCGGGCACCAAAGGACTGTAGGTATTACAGGCACGCTCATAAAGACTAGTCCTCAGGGATTTAGTTATTTTTTTATCCCTGATGCTCTAGACTGCAGCTACCCAGGGGAATAAGGGAGGTGTGGGGTACTCTACGAGTAGCTTTCACACTTCATTTCTCATACCTATTTTTATTTTTGCTTCTCCTGCTGGAGAGCTATTTTTCCAAGCCAAAATGATAACAATTTGAGCACTTTTTCCTGAATCTCCTAAAAATTGATTTCTTTATAAGCAGGTTTCTAGCAAATCCTTGGAAAAGAAAAAGCGGAGGAGAAACATGCCTGTTCTCTGTGCAGAAACTGTTCTGGATGCAAGACTTCCCTTGGGCAGCAAATTATTCAAAACTCAGAGTTACTCCCTCCTGCACTAAAGTCTGAGAAAATACATATTCCACTGGCAGGAGTCAAGACATCCCCCCTCCGAGCAGTGATTTTCCCGAGGGCGAGGGAAACCAACCAAGATTGGGCACTGCAATGATTGCTCCCAAGGCCAACCACCCCTTCCTGGAAGGACAGATTCGGCTGCTGCCAAGTGTTTAAGTGGTGGTTAACCAAGAGTTAAATTGGCACAATATTCTGAAACAACACAGGATTTGAGAACTTTAAATAAAATGAACATGGAGATGCTTGAAGGTGAGAAATCAATTGGCAATGTACCTGCATAACAGGTAGCAAACTGGGTTTTCTAATGAGGCATGTAAATTATAATTAATAATAATATATACTTGTCCTATTTATGTGAATTTTCTTGTATTTTTATCAGTCCAGAAACTCATTTCATTTCAAGTGGCTTTGAATTTTCAGCGAATTATTTGTGATCTGGGACCTAAACGGAGTAAAGACATACAACTGCCTGAGTTTCACTTATGCAAATTTCCTTTTTAGACCTCTAACCATAATGAAGAGCATAATATGATTTACATTTAAGGTTGTTTTATAAAGTGGCATAAAGTAGCTTTCGCACAAATAAAACACAGGCCCATTGATGAAAGGAGGACTCTCTTCACTGCAAAATTAAGGAGCCACATAAATTCCTGGTGGGACTTTGAATTGAGAAGTATTTAATCTGAAAAGCGGTCCAGCCAATTAAATGGCTTCTGCTGAATATCTTACAAAATGCTGCAAAGAACTGTAATTAGTTACAAATAAGTCTGTCTCTCTGCTAATGCGCATGCTGCTGTGCTGACACTTTTAGAAACCATTTTAACTGCAATTTTTTCCTCCTCGCCTTGGCTTGCCAGCAAGGTGCTGGGCAGGGAGCGGATGAGCTCAGGCGAGAGAGATGCTGGAGGATCCTAGAGCAACACAGGCAACGCCGACTCAGCACCCGCATCCGTGACGGCTGAAACCGAGCCGTTTCGGTACTTGGATATTTTCCCTCTCTTCCAGGCTGTGTAAGACAGCGTTGATCTGACTGGAAAGCCCAACGCCAAATCGCACGGTTTTGGTCATAATTCTGGGAACAAGTGTTCCCAGTGTTGGTGCAGCTCCTCGGCCCCAAGCACCCCTGCCTGTACCGGGGTGCCTGTCCCTCCCCGCCTGCACGGCGAAGCAGCCTCCCCCAGTGCTTTCTTAGTGCTGTCGCTACCAGCCCCGCTGAACGTGCTTACATTTGGATCACTTTGACTGACAGCTATTTTTCCTGTTTCCTGTTATTCAGACTATACATGTCGTTGGGGTGGGGGATATTTAAGATGTTGCATTGTCTCATCAGACAGAGTCAATATAGGAAAGTCTAAATGCACACTGGAGCAGCGCCCAAGGAGTAAGCACTAGCACAACCATCTCATTTCACACTTTGCATTAAAAAATACACTGATATTTTAAAAAAGTCCAGGAGAGCAATACGCCGGTGTGGTGGTACAGAGACCTTTGATGATGGTCAGCAGGGAGAACCCGGCCAAGGGACATCAGCGGAGCTGTAGGGGGGCGCAAGGCTCTCCTCCGTCACGGGAAAGGCATTGAGCACAGTGACGAGCAGCCGCAACAACCCCTTATGAGTTCGTTGTGCTTGTGCATCTGCCTAGCGCCGCTTGCCCTAGGCTCAGGACAATCTTTGGGTTGCGACTGTCTGTCTGACAAAAAAAGATCTGACTGAAATGGCATCTAAACTTAACATGAATGAAACAACGTCCCTGACAATAATAATAAGCATCTCCTTGATGTTGGTTTTATGAACGAAAAGGCAATTTCTTTTTAAATTAGCTAGCTAAGGTAATCTGTTTACTGTACTTCTGCCAAAAAAACAATTGTTGGCGTTGCTTTTTCCTCAGGATATAAATCTTAGCCTCGTGGAGGGTTATCAAATTTAAAATTTATGAGCAGCCAGATTAAAAATAGAATCAGGTCAATGGGAGTGCTTCCGCAATGCTGCGGATCAAAACACATAGCTGACGGCGTGGCTGACCCTCACTGCTGAGTTCAATGGAAAAGCAGGCACTCGAAGCAGAGGTGTCGGTGCAGCCTGCGCCGTGACAGTGATGTGCTGGGGCTGTGCCGATGCCGGCTCCCGCCGGGGATCTCACCTGCCTCAGCCGCAGGGATCGACCTGGCCTGGCTCACAAAGGTGCAGGGTCTGCGGGGAGCAAGCTGCAAAGTCAGGAACGCAGTGCAACATGCATTTATGGCTGCTAAATGAGGGTGGAAAGAAGAGGTTTTGCAGTTTAATTTGCTAGTTCTCAGGAGCTAATTTGAGGTACGTGGTATCTGAGGTAGGAATGGCAGACAGAGTAAGAGACCTATGGCAAGAAAACAAGTGGTATGTCGTTCAGAGTTATAACAGTCAAGGAAACAGGTATAAGTCACTGTAATTGCATTAACATTAACATGTTTTCTATTGTGTAGGTCTATCTATCGAGTAGGACATACAGCACTCAGAACAAATGCTTTTGGAGGGCAATAAAACACAGCCTATTGCAGGGGTTCAAAGCACAGAAAACAGAGGAAGAACAGATCTTGCACGTTTAATTAACCTTTCCTGCTGCAATGAGAATGTCAAACAACTTCAGTGTCACTGATATGCTAACAGAGGAAAAAATAAACATTGATACAAGAATGAAATACAGCAAAAGTCAACCTTCCCTGACAACTTCCAGGAGCACTGAAAGAACCTGACAACGGAGGCAACGCTGGGTTATCTACAGTAAGCAGGCAAATTTGAATTTCATTTTCTTTTTCTTCTTTTTTTAAATTTTATACTATGCAGAGAGGCAGATAGCTGGGTTTAAAGGAGTCACGCCATTAGAGCCAGATTGCTATCTCCAGGGCATGCATCGTGACAGAGCACGTCATCAAGCGTAGGCGGCACATCCGACCGCCCGTATCACATCCTCCGGAGCGCTCCCTTCTCCGGGCGCCAGCCCCGACCCGCCAAAAGCAACGGGAAAAGCTCTGCCAACGTTACAGTTGTATTTCAGTAATGACATAACACTTCTCAGCTTTGAAAAGAAAAATCATTAAGGAAAATGACTTTCTTTCAGTTTCAACTATTTGTATAAAATGTTTACAGGAAGTTACTTTCCCTAAAAAAAATTTTGTTGCCATGTGAAACTCCAGAGCTTAGCTTACAGAAAGCAAGTTTTTTTTAAAGGGATCTGTTTTCAGTACTAAATGTCTGCCAAATACAAGGTATCCTTGAACTGAATACTTATAAACTAGTAACTCATCATCCTCAAGACAACAAGGACAATATTTTAGTCAATTATCTTTAAAACCAGTAACTAGCAGAGGTGGCAGGCTAACACCTCTCCATAGGGAACTCCTCTGCTCACATGAAGAAAAGCGGATGTAAAGATAGTTCCCAGCATCACAGAGAGAGAGGAGGACACTCCTCTTCCCATAATATCTTGAGCATCTTTGCTGAAATACCATCTTGAGCGTGAAAACCAGCACTAGCCATGGTGGCAGCTTTTGTGTAGGATCTGCAGTCCTCCAGGAATGGGATCCAGACTGGTAAATTCATTACCGTAATGAGATTATAATTTAATATATGCGATGGTGGGAGTATACCAAAGGCTCGATTTACTGCTTTGTGAGGAAGGCAGGTATGGCTGCGTGAATTGAGCAAAACTGTACAACTGATGAGTCTTTTCATTTACTGTCCACATGCAAAAAGTCAGGAGAAACATGCATTTTTTTTTATGAACAGAAAAAGAAATCTTCAAGTTTCTTAATTAAAAAAGAAAAAACAGTTTGAATCAACCCCAGATTACTTCCTTAACATGAAAGACTTCACTTCGTTCTTGCTATTTCATTTCTTTTTAAGGTTTTCTCATTGCATATTTTACTCAACTTTAAAAGAAGTGTTTATTTGAAATGGAAGCCCCAAAAGTTCTGATTTCTAAATGAAATGTCTTTTAGAAATATTTCAAATTTTAAAATATCCCTATATATGCCTTTTAAAAAAAAAAAATTACATTACTCGCCAAATTCAATCCAGTTTTGCCACGAGGGTTAGTTCCCAAACTGTTTTCCTATGGCAAATTTACTAAAAATCAAAAAAATTCTTCTCATCTCTGGAGTTCAACCCAATCTTCCCTGCTGACAGAAGTTGGGCCCTCAGAGGCATTTGGGGGAGAAAACACTGAATTTCTCTGCACGTGTTCGATAAAGAATGACACTCTATTATGCTCCTGAAGATGTTAACAGAGCAGCAACAAAACAAAGATTATTATAACGGGGGAAAGGTCTCTGCACGCCTGCATGCGGGGTATGTAACCTGCACCCTTCTCCCCTCCAAAAAACATCAAACAGAAACTAAGTACCAAACCAGCAGCCCATTCATACCTCTAAAACCCCCTCTCTGTGACTCTCGTTCACCTCTACGCAGCTAATTCAACAGTAACTCAGAATAGCTCAAACTTTCCCCCTGTAAGTTTGGTTCAGCTCCTAGAAGCATCTGCTTTGCTTTGCAAGATGGGGCTGTTTCCAGCAGAGTTTGGGGATGGGCAGACACTTCTATCAGGATTAGAGGCACCAATGCACCTTCTACTTAACACAGAAGGCCTATGAAGCTGAAGTTTTACATTTATATTGTGCCCGGAACAACGGCTGTGATGTGAGTCTAAGAGCAGCAGGTGTACAAAGTCTTTGGGCGGCGAGGACTCTGCCAGCTCTAACAGGGTTAAACCCCAACTTTCCAGGCTGTGTAACCAGTGACGCCTCTTGAAAGCAGTCCTTAATTGGTTATAAGCAATTAACATTTGTTAACACAAGCTGAGGCAACACATACATAATCAATCCCAAATTGTAACCACGACGATGCTCCACCAGAATACCTGCTTTACCCTCACAGCCACAAGAAGGCAAATGAGCTGTTCGCAAGCGCTTTCTGCATGTTACCATGCCAATGTCCTTCCAGCAAAGCGCTTTTGTTCCAACTGCTCTGATTCTCAATTAATACGCACCATTCAGATAGATTTTATTTCAAATTATACCCTTTTTGAGATGTGCTGTTTGTAAAAGACAGTAATTTTAAAAATACCCCCCAAAATTACTCTCTCACAAAATATTTACTGCATATTGCACTTGATACAATAAAACCCCCTGAAAGCAAGCAGACTGCTTACCATAAAACGTCAGCTGTCCTCGTGCAACGTTCTTCCCTCTCACATTTTCAGCTACACACTCATAGAGTCCAGCATCTTCTTGCTGAAAATTTGGGATTTCAAGAAGTCCACTTGATCTGTGTCTTCTGGCTTTTCTGGGTATCTGTTTCCCATCCCCTCTCCTCCAGCTAATTGTAGGAACTGGGCTAAATAAGAAAAATAAAGCAAAATAAGACCCGTAGAAAAAGCTATGGGTCTTGTCCCGATAAGCTCTTGTCTGACCAACTTAACACTGTTTCATGTTTGAGGATGCTGAGGACGTGGTCAGTCTGAAGACTCTGCATAAGATCTGGAGCAATTTTATTATGGGTGGCTTATATATAATATAAATACACGTATGTATACCAATGGTGCATTGCTCATACAGTCTTAAAAGCAGCAGACTGTATATTATAAAAATGCTGTTTTGACAAAGTTGAATTTGAGGTTCTGCTGTGACAATACATCCATTTTCCTGCCAGTCCCACATTTTGATTTTGGAAGTGTTGCTACTGTTTACTTTAGAAACAAGAGACGCGTTTCAAGTGTTGCATGAGACCTTATAACAGGAGATGCACAAACACACCTTTACAAAACAAGTTACATCTTCTCTCTTCCTTGGGAGTTTATATTGTTGGTGAGCAAAGCCCCTGCTCCCCAAGTCTGTTATGAAGGCTTGCAATAACTTCTACTGAGGCAAATGAAGGATTAGCAAGGCTTGCAAACTCTACAATACAGCACTGCGAAAGTGAGAAGCTAGGGGAATGATAATAATGGATCAAAACTTACTTCCCCAAGGCAAAGCACTCCAGTTTCACCGTTGTTCCTTTTGCAGATGGAACTGTTTCTGGGAACTGCACTTCTATTTTCGGCTCATACTCTCCCATCACCCCTGTGAACATAAAATAGATGCTACGGCTTGGTTGAATTTTTGCAATAAATTCGCGAGTGTTCCTGTGCTAGCACAGAGCTGTTCTATACATCATTACTTGCCCAATTAATCCATTCATTTTAAACATGGCCTGTTTCTAACAGCCATGTAGTGTGGGCTCTTTTCCCATCTACTGCCAGAGGAAAATCTGAACCAGCGCTCCACACCATCTGCCAAAGATTAAAATTTCTTCATGGCTCTGTTACTTTTTGCTTTTGAATATTTAGGATTTTTGCAGGTAACTTGCGAAATAAGGAAAGCAATAAGAAGGGAGGTTCACCACCTTCTAGAAAATGAAATGCGGAACAAATAGCCATTAGAAAAAGTTTTAAAAGCACTGGAGCTAACCAAGGCTTCTATTAACTTCAAAGATTTAGATGCGCAGAGATCATATACTCTTTGGGTAATTTCTTTATTTTTACTGCCCCAATAAATCATGTATCGTGGCAGCCTCTTTATGAAATTGTGTTTAAAAATTTGTGCACATAAAAAGGCCATTATATTCATGATAAATGGCTACATTTCTAGTCACTGTACTGTCTTAAAACCGGCACATATAATTTCACCAATAGTGATTATCAGCTAATTGATGATTGCAGTTTAAATCTTAACTGCGCGGCACTTCCTGGATGTTGGCCAAGCGTGGGGCAGGCGAGGAGTGCACGGGCTGCGAGGCGGGAGCAGTGCTGGATCAGACCAGATGAATGCCACCAGTACGCACAAATACAGAAATGAGTTAGCAGAGTAATACAGAAACGAGATAGCAGATATTCAGGTAAGTCAGGGCTGCTTATGGTGGCCTGTGATTGCAGTGCTGCTTTCTGTCCCTCTGCTTTGCAAAGAGGATGCAAGGAAAGCCTTTTTTTCTTTACTTTTTCACAGTTGAAGAGTTTTAAAGCTGAGAATGCTCAGTATGAGGCTTACATCAAGTCTACCTTTACTTGTTGACCTATGCATTACCTGCTCTGGGTGCAATAGCAGGTTACATCATCTTTCTTCCAACCTGTTAATTGCAAATATGCATTGCTGCTACATTATATAAAAAGTAGTTGCTGCACAACATCAGTCATCAAAATTAAATGCATTTATGAACGATATGAATACTCCCTCCATAGTCGTGTCCTGGCCAGCACATATAGCAGGAAACCCACAAGTCTGTGTCAACGCTCCAGCATTTACATACTATATAAACAAGAATTAGGGGGCACGCTAATCGTTAGCCCTCTGCACGTTAACACTGCGGCCCTGAAGGGCTGGAAGTGTCTGTTACAGTTAGTATCATGGAAAATCCTCTCTTCTCCCAATTATCACTGCCAAATCTTTGCATTCTTGCCTAAATTTCTCCAGACTCTGTCCTAAACGTTTGCTGGGCGAGCTTCAGCCAAGCCAAGAACAGCTAGTGCCCAGTGGTGCCCAAGGGCACGGCTGGGTGTGAACGTTTGGGAACAGCAGCACAGTTTTGCTGCTACTAGAACTTGCTGAGATCTTTTCCTAGAAGAGTATTTCCACGTTCTGCAATGAAGACCACAAATTTGGCAGAGAAAGAGCTTTTGAAGCTGCACATCCCATGAGAGCCTGACCGGATTCAGGCAGCTGCCTCACTGTGGAAGATGCTGGCTTTCAGATTGGAGACTGAAAGGGTTGTGGTCTCCATCACCCGCCCCGAGGTGGCTGAAGAGCTCCTCGGTGCCTGTGCCACCAGCCGCCCCCCAGCCCAGCCCAGGCATGCAAGCAGAGGGGATGCAGCTCCCCCCAAAACCACCCTACAGGCTCCGCCGGCAGCCAGCTGGAGGGTGGGAGACAACGCAGCGGCCAAATAACATGGGAGAAGGAGAGCTGGCCCGAGGAGCTGCCTGCCCGCTGATCAGCCAGCTGCAAACCAGTCCTCAAGAAGCAAAATCCACGAGAACGGTTCCTTCTTCTGCGCCCCCTCCACTCCTGAAGCAGGAACTCGGTCCCCTTAGGCAAAGCAGGCTGTCAAGTATTGTGTGACACTAACGGGCTATTTAGGAAATTAAGGCAGAACGTATTATTAATGCATTATTCACCTGACAAAGCAGGAGACGGGAATGGGAAGGACGAAAAATGGCTTTTTTTGCCTTCTCTTCACTCATTCCTTTTATTGTTCCTGTTTCTTTGCCTCGGGCTGGGACTGGGGAGCTCTAATCCCAGGGGTGACCAAACCTGAGACCGGGATGGGAAAGGGGCCGCAGGACATCAGCTCTGGCCACCAATCCCATGGCCCTGCAGCTCAGGCAACCGCTGCCACCTCTTACAACTGCGAGGGCAGCTGTTTTACTAGTGTTACTGCAAACTCTAACCACTTAAAAATCAGGACTCGTATCTGGAAAAATCACAAGGCTCCCTCTGCAATTATAACCTACCTACATATATAT
>NW_009216165.1:0-28689 GCF_000690835.1 Fulmarus glacialis | reverse complement strand
AAAGGGGCTGCCAAGACAAGCCCTGGTGCCATCGCCCACCGCCGAAACTGACACCCCGAGAGATTTGGACCCCGGCGCAATCGCCCCCCGCCGAAACACTGAGAGACTTGGACCCCCTGGACGCTGCGGATCCATGGTGGTACTATTGTTGCAACTCCATCCCGACTGCTTGTTTGATTTCTATCTTTGTTCTGATCTATCCAATCGCTACCGAGTTTTACTTTTGATAATAAAAGTTGTTTAGGACATACGGCATGTGACCTCGTTTGTGTCTTAATCTCGCTCTTGGGATCATATCGAAACCTCTCCCGACATTGCACTGGGACACATGAGGCAGCATGGAAAGATTTATTTCTTGCTGGTTTATATGACAGCTCTCACTACCTAAACCACTGTTACAACAGTGTTGGCATTCTGAGAGGGACCTGTATTACTTGCTTTTGCAATGGCCCCTCTGAGTGACTGCAGAGACACAGAGGTACTTCGTTTAAAAACACTGGCTACTTGCACAACTGCACCCCATTCATTCCCAGCAAGGGGACGCCTGAGCTGTGGGCACTGAGCAGGACATCTACGGCGCTAGAGGTGCTCTCTCATGCTGCTCTCCAGTGCATAGGAAGAGGGGCTCCCAGGCACACCATGCCTGTCAAGGTTCCTGCTGCGTAGGGGACAGGCAGGCCTTTCCCTCCCCTGCCCCACAGAGACAGACCCGCTATGGCTAGCAATGCAGTGCTGCAGACTCTCCTGCCATCACCTGGCATGCCGCATACAGCTGGGCAGTGGGTGCTTAGATCTGTTGCCTCTCATGGCACCATTCACCGGGCATGCTCCCTGTTTCCTGAGCAGACGCAGCAGCGTCTCCTGTTAGAGGAAAAAAATCTGGGAGGCCTTCAAATGGATGTTTTTAGACCACAAGAGACCTACACAACTGGTATCTTTGAGTGAAAGAGAAAGACGGTTTCTCAAGATGGTGACTCAAAAGTAGTTCTCCTCATTCCTCTGCTCTACAAGCACTATGCCTCCCTCAGAAAGAGAGAGTTACGAATAAACAAACTCATTGTAGTCCATTAGAAACACGGCTGGGCAGCCTTCCCGCCAATGTCAGGAACACTTGCCTGCTTCCAGTTGCATAGCAGCTCTTGCAATCCCCAATGAACCCCCGCTCAAAAACATGGGAATTACTCAGTCCCTCTTTGGGGTACGTTTCCCAGGCAGTAATTCCCTGTCTGCAGGTACCAAATCTGTACAGAATACACAGAAAGGCAAATGGGAAAAGTCATATACTGCCTATAAAGAAGCAATAAGTGACACTCTCATCTTTATGGTAACCTTGCCTGTTGCAATGAGAGGAAACATCCTTTCAGCACATCACCATTCGGTCCCATTTCCTCTCTCACTTGTCTGCCCTTTTAACCCAGGGGCCATTAGCTGTGGTAGAGGAAGGCACTCAAATCAAGCCACCTCCACCTCCGAAGTTCAGCCGGGCCAGCCCCTGGCTGCGCTGCCCCACTGCGGAGGCCCCACCAGCAGTGGCAGCTGGCGGAGGGAATGACGCGTCTAGTGACATATATCGCGTTATAAGGAACACACAGCTTGTTTCCTGACCCCTCCGGTCAGATGGCGTCAGAGAGGGAAGCAATTAAATTGAAGTGAGTGCTCCATTAATTTGTTGTTATCCTACCTCTGTTAAATTAAATGTGGGTGCTGGTATTTGCTAACAAATGCACATTCAAAAATTATTTTTGCTAATATTTGCTAATGAATGTACATTCAAAAAATATCCTGCAGCCACTATTAATTTATAGTTACCAGATAAAACATTCATTTGTTCGTGATGTAGATTATGGGGGGCAAGGTGTATATACAGGTATGCATGTGGTTTTTACATGTGTATAAGTATATACAATATGTAAATGAAACTTCATTGTCCAATTTAGTCATTGAATCGGATTTGTCTCATTTCAGAAAAAATGAGAATTGATAAGATTAGAACACAGGAAACAATTAACAATGGTAACAATACAGAATAATAGCTAAGCCTTCTGCGTACCTTGAAAACACTGATTCCAAAGTGAGCATTTGACTTCTTTCAATTAGAACGGGGTCCAATCCACCAGTCACTTGCACTCCAAGGAAATTAGCAGTCATATGCATAAAAAAAATCTCCTTTGGTAAAACAAAAATTATTAGATTACGAATTAGATTTAGATTTAGATTTAGATTTAGATCTAGATCTAGATTTAGATTAGTTCAAGGAGCGAAGGCATATAAATAGGAAAAGCCAGAGGTGACATCATGAAAATAAAATGCAAAATACAGCAACATTCTGCTTTTCATAAAATAATACAAAAATGCTGTGCTAGCCAGCTAATTACCACTTCATTATTTCCTGAAGTGTTTTCCCACTCAGATTGTCCATTTGTTCTTTTTAAGCTACTACTTCAAATCCATTCAATTATACGATTGCATTTGTAACACATATAGTAATGCAGTTGGCATTAAAGGAAAAATCATGTTCAGAACAAAAGTTTTAATTAGATCTAAATATAGCATTGTAGTGCCACTAGCTATTTCAAAAGGCTTTTGAATCATCAAAGGTTAATTGTCAACATAACACTGACATGATTAAAGGGAATAAATATGCCACGTTGACTTGGTTCAGCAATAACCAACTAAGTAAAACCTAAATTATTGCACTCTCTGTAAATCAGCCTGGTTATTGAAAGTCAGTTCTTAAAACACTATGATGAAATTATCTGCTTCTGTCCCAGAGATTATGGTAATGTTGTTCCAGCCAATTGGAATACTAAATATCTGAACAAGCTGTCACTATACGACGGTATTGCACCGATTTAGCAAAGCACTTGCTAGGTTGGGAAATCCCGTGGGTTTCGAGTTCTTTCTGAGGCTTTTTGCTTACATGAGGACAAGTTACTCAATCTGCTGCAGAGCTGAGCCCCAAAACTCTTGACAGTGTTTAATTTGGACGTGGATGTTATATCACTGAACTCAACTATTTTTTCAAAGAAATCCTGAAATTATGCCTGGTGCTGCTGAGATGACAGAAATTGCTGTTTCCAAATATTCACGTTAGCAGCTGATTCTCTTCACAGAGAGGGCCTGGCAGTGCCGGACAGCAGGGATCGGATGGGTCTCAGGCTCTTGAACTGGCACCTCACTAGCTGCTGTGTCTAAACTGAGCACCCAAAATGAGGGGATGTGATGGGTACACAGCTGCCACCCCAATAATATCAGGATTGTCCTAGACACCTCTAAAATAAGGTTCATTTAAAGTATTGCCCCCCCAACTTAATGAGGGTGAGCATTTCTCCCATCGTTGGGATTGGTGGGAATTTCTTAAGCATGGAAGGCAGTCCTTCAGGTCCCCTTTATGCATGGAAAGAGCCATTGCAGGTGGAATGCATTCCCAGCTGGAAGTGACGGTCTCATTCCCTGGACTATAGGGGGAACTTGGAAAAAAGACTAGACATTTCACTTGTGGATTGCTAAAGTTAGCTGAGAAGATTACCACTTTGTGGGTTCAACTGGGTCTGATGTGATTCTTCTAACTCGTATTATGAGCAGACTGGTGTTGGATCAGCGTACTTGGATCAGCAGGCAAAGCTCTCGGGTGTTCCTGTTGTTCCTTGCTGGTGCTCAGGAGGACAGCAGGCACTTAGTAAAGCAACTGACTGGCTACTGCTGCCGTCCCAACATCTGCACTTGGGGCTGTGGGTTCCCATTTCCCCACAAGAAAAGCCCCAAGGACCAAACAATAGAAAGGACACGAGCTCTCCTTCAAAATATTCTGCACATACTCTGTATGGATTTGAAGCCAGCATTTTTAGCTTGGTCCTGCACTAAAAATAGTGAGGGCTTTGAGGTTTTTTAGGTTTGTTTTTTGTTTGTTTGTTTTTTCTGCATTCCAACACAGCCAGAGGGAAGAGTTTTCTTCTAACTTCAGCACATTTCTAAATTCCTAGAGCAGGGAGGCCCCAGCATGTCTGCAAATACACTCCCCTCTTTCCAGCTATTGATGCAAGACCAATGTAAAACTTGCAAAGCAACTTTAACAATATCAGGTGCAATTGTCTGTCATTGGGCTGTACCAGTACCTGAATGTGCTGTGGCTGGTACCACTTTATAACCACTATATACAAAACTGCAACTTTTGCATATACAAATAAATACAAAAGCTCCAGAGCATCTGAGGGAAAATATGGTTGTAAGAAATTAAAAAGTAGCCACACAGCATGGAATTAAAAAATCTGGCATCCACTGCTAAATGTAGGCCACCTCCTCCTGTCCAAGGAATCTCTTTTCCCTAAAGGGATATTGTTTATCTGCTTCTAAAAATGCTGGGGAAAGGGTAGAAGGGTTTCCCTAGAGATACTCTGAAGAATGGAAAGGGGAGTAAAAAAGTCACTGGCTCACTTTATGAGGAAGCATGAGCTTAGAGGGCTGGAGCTGCAGATGATAACCACTGGCAGAGCCCACGGCTGTCAAGGCAACCAAGGCATCCACAGGACAGCAAAGGTGTCTGAAGTGGTCCTGGGTGGTGAGAAGCAGATTCCTGAGAGTGGATAAGAGCAGGCTGAGCAGGTATAATACCTCTCCCAACTATCACTCCACATCCTGCATTTTGCATTTGTCTTCTGGCAATATGTCCAGCCCTCTCTTGAACCATGTAAAGTTTTAACACCTAATTACACTGTCCGATAACCTAAAAAGATAGTGTGGGAAAGAGATTGAAGCAAAACCAGTACAAAAGGTCTAAAAATTGCCTCAAGTTGTGCCAAGGGAGGTTTAGATTGGACATCAGGAAAAATTTCTTTACTGAAAGAGTGGTCAGGCCTTGGAACAGGCTGCCCAGGGAAGTGGTTGAGTCACCATCCCTGGACGTATTTAAAAGACGTGTCGATGAGGCGCTTAGGGACATGGTTTAGTGGGCATGGTAGTGTTGGGTTGACGGTTGGACTCAATGATCTCAGAGGTCTTTTCCAACCTTAATGATTCTATGATTCTAAGAACAAACTTCTTACACAAACTATAGCCGTGTATGAGTGACATATAAATAAAATCCCGTCAAGGGCAGAGATGAAGGCTTGCTGCCGTTTTACTTCAAGCGTTTTATGTTGCTTGAAGTAAATGTTCCCAAAGAATTTTTGAACATCAGCTATTGCAGAATGTGTTAGAAATGTAAGTCAAGGGAAGAAGGTAATTTATAAGTAAGCGGCTTCTTCATTTCGTGCCACTCCGTTTAACAGGGAAATGGGCATTTCAGAGACATAAAAGTAATAAGCAAAATCTTCCAGGAAGTATAAAAAGAAAAAATGGAAAGTGATAAATTATGTTTAAACAGCACATGTAAACTGGAAACTGGAGAACTTGTTCAGGCCACTGGTTTGTTTCCAAGAACAAATCACTCGCAGAGGGTGAGTGCATGTATTAATAAAAAAAGGGAAACACAGAGGCATGTAAGAGGTGAAAATCAGAAGATTAAAATACTTCACAGAAAGTGAAGAATCACAGGCAATGTCTACTTTAGCAAGTACTTGGATGTAAGAGAAGTGGCTCAGCATGCAAGCAATCAATGCTTGTCTTATATAGCTGTGCAAGATGGTACAAGGCTTTTACTTCAGATTAGATTTTATCCATCCCCCTGGCTGTGGACTGAAGTTGTCCAAAGGATCATCATTGATTCAGACCCTTAGGTCTGTTAGGGGTTGGGGTGCACTTGATGCACAGCAGGAGCACAGCTTCTGGTTTAATATTCATCAAAAGAATACTGGGTTTGCATACATTGAACTGCTCTACAAGCTAAATCAATCAACCCACAACTGGGGACAGTTGGATATAGCTT
Organism: Fulmarus glacialis; assembly: GCF_000690835.1. NCBI lineage: Eukaryota > Metazoa > Chordata > Aves > Procellariiformes > Procellariidae > Fulmarus > Fulmarus glacialis. The sequence goes on along the minus strand of NW_009216165.1, from coordinate 22,826 downwards.
CAGTAGTGTATCAAAGCAAAGTATAACACAGATGCAGCTATAGATCCCCATAACATACTCCAGCAAATGGCAAGTAATGTCTTGTATGACCTCCTTGTGTTTAAATCAGGAGAACTAGTATGGAACCATTGAAAAATTGGAGATGATTGAAACAGAACTTTTTGGTGTGAACATTAGTCTTTTTTCATATTTTATAGGAATGCAAAATATTCATGAAAATGAGGAGATTTTGGGGGGAGAAGGGGATTGTGGAGATGAATCCCACTACTATTTTCAATTTAAAATCACAATAAAACCAATACAACTTTATGATTTCACACTGATTTTTGGACAGACATCAAGTCATCTGTAAGTTATATTGGATAAAAATTCAACTTGCCAGAAATTTTCTGTAAAAGCAGAATCTGTGAGGAACTGCGTAATTCTTCAGTCATTGTTCTCCCGGTTGAAAAGATTTAGAGGTTATTCACTGTGCATGTCATCAGTTTTGTCTGTCACATTAAAAAATAAATAAAACACTTTTCAGTCACAGGAGAACTTTTTCTAGGCTGAACTTTCTGTCCCCACAACATGTTCTCAGCTTGGAAACAAAATACAAAATGTGATCCACTCTTCCTGTTACTGATTCCACAAAGCAGGTTCTTGTTTAACTTCTCCTGGGACACCCCTGGAGAGCTGTTGTGCATTATTAAGATAATTACCGAATAAAATACAAAAATCTCAAATTCTAAGTAGAGCTTGCAGAATTTCAGTTTCCTTGTTGGAGATAGCATTTCAAAGTCCAAATCTGTGAGTTCCTTGTTCTTTTTGTATGAGTTTGGGATCAGAGTGTATTATTAGATTTGTGGAGTCACTTTGCCCTTCATATTCAATATATGGCTTTTTGAATATGGCATATTCAATACATAACCTTTTTTAGGTTATATTAAAAAATCCATTAATTTTGGTCTTAAACAAACTACAGTACTGGATTTAAACACATATATACCTGGTTTCATAATTTGTGCTTCAATTTGCATAATTAGTCCCACATAACTACAGTTTAAAATATGTATTCAAACTTTCTTCATCATTATCTGCAAAGCCGCAGAATAAAATTGCTTTGTAAGCAGTGGATTGAACACTGCCTGGAAAACTGGGCAAAATAGGAAAGCTGCATTAGCAAGTGGAATTCATTGCTTTCTGTTTCCTCTCTGATTCAGCATGGCCAAATGTGCTGAGCAACGATGCCAAATCAAACAAGGCTGAGGTGGAAAGTGGAAAATAATGACTAAGCAGCAAGTCTTTGCTTCAGTGTTAATTTTTTCTTATCACTTACCATGTGAAGAAATAGGTGTTATTCTTGGTCAACATGTTCTCCAACTATCTATCTATGAATGTAAGATAACCTTTCAGTTTAACTAACAAACTACACAAAGAGTCAGTATCGCTTACCATCATACTCTTGCATGAAGAGCATAAAAGCAGGGGAGACAATATTCTAGGAAACATTAAAAAGTAAAAGTGCTCTAATCATCATAGATCCTGCTGGCTAAAAGAACGATGTGAAAATTTTGAACAAAAAGATTTTAAAAGTTTTCAATTCAAAGTTTTCAGTCTAAATCATGAACAGCAGCAAATCTCACATTTTTTTCTGAAAAAAAGAAAATCCTGAAAAGCAAAAAAGAATTTATTTTTGGAGAAATATTTCAGTAATTAAAAGGATCTTATTTAAGAAGCCCTGATGTAAAACCTTATGAGGATTCATTGTCTGAAGTGCCCTTGTTTTCCTTGGGTCAGAATCCCAAGTATGATTCCATTTCCCGGTACAGATTTCATGTGGGTACTCTCAGTGTAACCTCAAATGATTCATCAGGATGGGAGACCATAAAACTCAGCTGGGGCTTTATTTGAATCAAGGAGCCTCACTTATACAAGAAAGTATGCTGTGAGGAACCCAAACAACAGTTCCTGTGGGTACATCTGAGGTAATCTTAGATCTTTTATTTTTAGTATTTTTTTAATTTCGGAGTTTTCTTCTAATTCTTCCATAGGTAAAAAAAAATCCCTAATAAAAACATTGGCATAAAATAATAGAAAACAAAGTTGAAGGTTCTCAAGAAGTCATTCAGTTCACAGTACCAAGTAGACACACACCAGTTCCACAGGAGTTAATCTACCATGTCTTTTAGTTTTCAGTGATGTAGTTTCATAATGAGTTTAAAGAGACACAACAAATCCCAAAATATACAGCAAATGAACAATGTAGATGTTCTGCAGCATGAGAACCATTTTCCTTAACAAATATTTCCCTCCTTACTGTTGCGAGGGAAGTATCTTAGATTCTGGTAAATTCCAGAGCCTTGAAACCAAATGCTACAAGACCTGTATGTGTTAACCCATACACTATATTTCCTGTCAGTTATGGCCGGAACGGAGAAGGAATCTGCTGTGGCAAGTGCCTTATGGTGGAGAAGAGGCAGTGGACAATCTGTAAAAGAATGTGACTGTTCAACATTTGAATGTTATCCTCTCCATCATTTTTGACTGACCTTGTCTATTCAGTCATGCTAAAATCTGAAAAGTTTTGAGACATACAGAGCTGCAACCTGTGAAACAGATATATGCTTCCCTGTGCTGTTAAAATTTGTTAAAAAATAACCTTCATTCACTTTTTAAAGAACTAGTAAATGCCTCTGATAGAGAAATTCCAATATCAAAATCATAAAAAATTGCTGTACATCACCTCATTCTGAAAAAGACAAGACTTACTCAAGTGCCACCCAGCTGCGAGTCTTTCTCCAGACTGTAATGCCTGGATAAAGTCACTAAATAAGAAATAATTGCCAAGCTGCAATTATATGCAATAGCTGTGTATGTTCTGGACGTCTTGGAGAGAGGGCTCAGGTGAGGGCAGAGAGAAGTCATGGTGCACTAAGTAATTTTTTCCATGGTCCTGTGGATCTCTGTGTGCACCTTGCTGGGCTTCTCAGCAACTAAGCACTTCTCAGCAATTGGGTATTTCTAACTTGCCCATAAGAGTATGAAGAGAGGGCCCAGCAACAGCCTTCAGTCCTTTCTCTGCAGCAGAATTCAAATAGGTTTGAAAGAGAACAGTTCCTCCTCTCTGAAATTCTTGCCACTAGAGATTTATTATTTTTGCTGCGGGTTCATGGAAGGCAGGTCCTGCTTGACCAACCTGATCTCCTTCTATGACCAGGTGACCCGCCTCGTGGATGAGGGAAAGGCTGTGGATGTGGTCTACCTGGACTTCAGCAAAGCCTTCGACACTGTCTCCCACGGCATTCTCCTAGAGAAGCTGGCGGCTCACGGTTTAGACAGGTACACTCTTCGCTGGGGAAAAAACTGGCTGATGAGGAGCGGCTGAGGGAACTGGGGCTGTTTAGCCTGGAGAAGAGGAGGCTCAGGGGAGACCTCATCGCGCTCTACAACTACCTGAAAGGAGGTTGTAGCGAGGTGGGGGTCGGTCTCTTCTCCCAAGTAACAAGCGATAGGACGAGAGGAAATGGCCTCAAGTTGCGCCAAGGGAGGTTTAGACTGGACATCAGGAAAAACTTCTTTACTGAAAGAGTGGTCAGGCCGTGGAACAGGCTGCCCAGGGAAGGGGTTGAGTCACCATCCCTGGAAGTATTTAAAAGACATGTAGATGAGGCGCTTAGGGACATGGTTTAGTGGGCATGGTGGTGTTGGGTTAACGGTTGGACTTGATGATCTTAGAGGTCTTTTCCAACCTTAATGATTCTATGATTCTTTCCAAAAGCATAAGGTGCTGTGAGCTTAGCTATACTGTCATAATGTGGCTCATTCTCTGCTGATGGAATCCCTGCCATTCCTGAAGCTTCTGAATCAATCCTTCCTCCCAAAAAAGCAATCTTGGATGGAAAGCCGTTGGTTCAAGGGAAACAACCGTTATCCTGACATAATATGGTCTAGAAATAAAAAGTGTTTTGAAGAATCAAATATACTGGAGATATAGTTTTCCTCTTCCATTGGAGAAACGGTTCTAGTGCAGCACTTCAGTAGATTGCCTAAGAGCTCAAAGAGTCCCCATTAGCTGCTCAGCAAATAATTCCCAGGAATGCAGGGTAGAGGAAGTGGGTAGGTGAATCCTGAAGGCTCCTATCAACCCACTTTGCCACACTACTCTGACGGCAATCCAGCATTCTCCATAGCGGAGTAGACCTGGAGATTTTGGTAATCTTTAGCAGACTGTTCTTCCTGTTTGATTGTCACCAGAAGTGTCAGTGCTGCCATTAACATTACTTCAGAAATTGCTGTTATTCCAAAATTTTCATCTGCTCCTATGCCAGAACTCTGGAATGCTTCAGAAACTCTCAGCAGAGGTGTCATTATCAAACCAGCAACATCACAGTCGCAACAGGAATTGGCATGCTCAATTAGTCTTAATGTACTGTACTTGCGTTCTTAATTTAATAGCCTTGCAACCTTTCCTGCAGCAGCTGTTAGCTGCAGCAAGGTCATCAACTCTTTCATTAGTGCTGAATGGCAGACAGAACAGGCAACATGCAGAGTCTACTCAGAAGACCCAGTTTTCCTGAGTGTCGCTAATGCTTATTAGTATAGATAGCACTGCTTTCCTACGGAGTCACTCTGCTCTTTGGTGGGACTGGAACTGGGTTAGTAAATTACAATTCTTCAAACTACACTAATTCCAAAGATGGGAAATTCAGGAAGGAAGACAAACAAAAAAAATAGGGAGTTTAATAATATGTACCTTACTTTCTCAGCAATAGGAAGAAAAAGTCAGAGAACATGTGTAAATCTGCGAAGTGTCAAAGGTACTGGTAGGGATCATTTCTGAAGCTTCTAATTAGCTTTGTTAGAATTCAGTTGCCCATAAGGAATCCTTGAAAGAAGTGCAAAATAAACTAGTTAACTCAATTAAAACATCTAAAGTAGAGGCAGGATAATCCAGAAGAAAACATGTATCTTCTCTGGACCAATTGGACATTGGTCATCTAAACTGAGGTTTGCCATGGTTAGCTGTTAATTTATTAATTCTAATTGTTCAATACGTCGACATAGAAACATATATAGAACTAAAATCATGGAACTGTGGAAGTTCACAATTCTGATGCACCCATAGGTTTTAAACAAGATATTTTTATAAATATAGACTATTTCCTGAAATGCTGTATAGAAGAATAAGAATAGAAAGTGGATGAATCAGCACGACTGATATTGCTCTGGTTGTCACTATCCCTGGAAGATGTTACAGTATCCTGAAACTGAGGCCATAGTTTAACTGGTGAAGCCTGCATAAGGCAGCCCCTCCAGCAAAATAATCACGCCAGCTGTCTCCCAATCCCCAGACTTTATAACACACTAAAAAAAAAAGTGCATTTTCACCAGATCAGTTCCCAGGCTGGTTCACCGCAGCTGCATGAAAGGCAGGATTGCTTCTTTCAGCACATGTATGGTGCCTCAGAGTATACCACAAAATTAAAACAGCTCAGCTCTCCAAAGCTAGGTAGGCCACTTACAGCCATGCTCTGCCTCCCTTACTTGAGTACCTGGTGAGTAGCCAGGGAGAGTCATCATGGAAGGAAGTACTCGGTAACCTGCACAGAGAAGTAGGCTATGGCCTTCTTTGTCCTTTTTGCTTCAGTCCCCTACTGGTAAAATTGGAGTAAGAGCAGTTCCCTACTCTGTGGGGCTTACTGTGGGTTGCCAGTGTCTGTGGGGCATTCAGCGTCTGAGGCAGCTTGCAAAACCATTGGCACCAGCGCAAAATGAGTGCAGCTAAGCCTGATGGCTTGATAAAGGGAAGCATGCAGGACAAACCTGAATACAGTTTTGGATATTGTTTTAAGAGGAACTGTGCTACACCACAATTAACTCAAAAGAGATGCCTACTAATATTGACTCCTCTGCATTCTTGATCTAGGTAGGGATCTTTACAGATAGTGACTACCTAAAAAAAGCAGATTTTGCACTTGTTTAAAAACATCTTTAGCCAGGACGGGTCACATGCCAAAACATATATCCTGTGGTATAAGGATGGTGATGAATAGAGTTGAATTCTCCATCTAGTAAAATGCAGAAGCACACGCATCACGACCACCAAACACCAAATTCTCTCAGGGTTAAAGTACTACTGATTTTTCTTTCTGCAAGTATGAAAAAAAGCTTCAGTCTCAGGAGAATACAAAATATAACAATTACCTATTCAGCGTTCAAGAATACTCTTAGAGACACTCGATCTCTGGATACAGTGACTCCCTAGCTGTTCCGTGTGCCATGTTTACTCATCCCAGCTCCTTTACCTTGATTGCATACGTATTGACCAGAAAGGGTGGTTGTGAAAAAAGCTACCAATTCCTGCTCTTGTGAATTATCTTTCTGTACTTCAAATAGAGGTAGCTGATGATGATCCTATGACACAAGTTGGCATAATTTCTGGAGGGGAGGGTTAAATTATAGGGAAGTTGATGGTCTGAAAGACTTCCTCCAGGGGAAAAAAAAAAAAAGGATTTTAGTTTTAAATATTTGGGTTGTAAAAAAGAAACACTTTCAGGGCTTGTTTTCCTGTAGAGCCTCAATGGAGAGCTAGAGAAATGGCAGGGCTATGATATGACACATACCAAGGAACTCAGAGTGATCAAGTAAAGCAAATCAGATCATTATTCACCCTTTGAAACACCTCGGTTGTGCAATTTGTTGTTGTTTGATTAGAGTTAGTTTACATTCATTTAATTAAACTATTCGCAAGAAATACTGTCTGTGTGAATCACTTAACACTTCTGGTCTTTTAACTAAATGCTGAATAAATCTTTCAGCAAAGGTATAGGAGATAAGACTTCTGTTCCTGATATTTCTAACATTAGAAAGTGAAGCAGGAAAAAAGTCCGGGAAGTGCTGCTCATTCTCCAAACATGAGGCCTTTTATGGTTCTGCACTTTGTTCTCCTAGTTTTTTTAAAGAGAACTGATAAACATTATTATTCTTTGCAGATCACCTGTGGTGAGATAGTAGGTACATGCTGACTTGCTGATACAAAGCCAGCTGAATCTGGACCAAGACCAGAGCACTACATTATTTTCTCTCTGTACAGCCACACAGGATGGTATTTGGCATGCCAAGACTCAGTGCCACATGCCAATTTTGTTGATTAACCTTTCCAAAGCAATTGATATATCAAGTCTTTCCAGCTATTTGATAAAAATGTTTTACTGTCTCCAGGTCAAGTTAAAGCCATGGGGTTTTAAAAATTATTTAGTTCTCTTAATCTTGAACACGTTTCATTTCTGTGACACTGAATAAGCATGAGAAAAGGAAATACCAGGAGTTTTCATCAGGGATCATGCTTATCGGCTATTCTTTGCCACCTGTTAATACTCTGCAAAGCACCTACACAACTAATGGCCTGTGTTTGCAAATACATTCAATGAATATGCAGGGAAACTGAATGTTGATACTGCTGGTCCTCCAGATCCAACCCGTGTATTACTGGGCTTGTACTTCTTCGCTGTATTTCTCTTGTGTTCTGCACTGTTCATTTATTTCTGTTCCATCTCTGTGACACCGTCAGAGAATACAGATTACCAGGAGCTGACATCAATCTTCTGGTGAGCTGTGGTATGGTACCAGTAAAACACATCAAGAGGGAAAATATACTTACACTGACATTTTTACGTTTAGCAGCCAAAAAAAAGAGGCAAAGAGGCAGGGAAGTCAGCTCACTGCACTACATAGCACTTGCTGGTTGGCAGACTGAATTCCTTAATGACATTCTTATTAAGTTCTTGCTGCCAAATGCTGTTTGCTTTTGCTGTCAGAACTGTCTGCATTAATAATGAATAACTGCTTGGAAGCTGCTTACATAAAGCTTTGTTTTCATGTCATTGCCATAGACAACATCTCTGGGCAGGCGAGAGAGCACCTTGTGAATGAGTTCATTGAACAGTCCTTTTTAAAGCACTTAGGCTGGGACAGCGTTTCTATGGACACAGTCACATTGGTCTGGACTACAGCGTCTCGAGGATGAAGACCTCTAGACCTAACATACTCTTCATTTGAGTGGTCCAATATCGTACTTTCACTACGTTTGCAATTGAGTTAACTCTGCTGTGAAGACAGGCTATTAGCAGTAGTTACGAGAGAAGTGAGCTGAGGTAGTCGTGGGAGACCCTCCAGAAAAATGTAAACATACTGAGTGAGCCAATGCCCTGGTGTAACAAGGTCCCAGAGGTAGAAGCCTTTTGGCTGGTGGGGAAGGGTTGCAACACGTATGTGAGCTTTCTGGGTAGTCTTGTAAAATCTTGCAAAAATTACACTGTTTCCAGAATGAATAAACCAAAGGAAGATGTCTCTTTCCTTCCACACACTGCAGTTTCTATCTTTCTGCTTTTGTCTCAAATGTATTGATGCTTTTATTTCCCACTGGTCCACACCAGCTCTGTATGCAGAACACATAAAGAATACATAATTTAGAGTGAATGTCTCACAGAAAAATTTCTACCGTGGAGCTGATTTGCTTGCAGTAATTTGTCACTGTGATGTTGTGGTCTGTGTGAGTTCCGGATATTACTGAGAAGCTGCTATCACTAAAATTCTCTCTTTGTGAATAATCTTGTGTGTAAGTGCAATCCAGTAACTGTTGATGGATCACTAATATGTCTTTTCCAGATAAGGTCAGATGCAGATTTAGTTCTAGGCGGCTAAATTGTTTTTTGAAAACGACAATCTAGGCTTTTAAGAGTGAGCAATACATAGGCATGTGTTACAGTCCTCAGCTGTATCAAGGTATTACCAAGAACAAGTTTTAAAAAGTGGAAAAAACGTGTAGTGGTAATGAGGATTTAAAGGGGAGAAAAGCTATAGGAGAAACCTACAAACCTCTAAAAGGAGAAAATGTCAGTCCCAACATGTGGTAGTCAAGGTCATACAGAAGTTGTGCTAAAAGGTAGAAAAGAGCCTTGCTGGCTGAATTAAAGCCACAAGTATTTACTTATCCCCAGACAGGTAACCCACATTTGTCCCCCCCGGCACATTGGCTCCTGTGTGACTGTATCACCTGCTTGTTAGGTAGTTGTATTCATGGAGTGTAAAGACAAGCATGACTGAAAACTGCTTAGAGAGAGAGACAGACAAAAAGAAGAGATCTTGCATGTACCTCCAAACATCCTTGGACGGTGTGTATAGGACAAACTTTCACACCTCCCAGGATTTGACTTTACTGGAAAGGAGCACAATAATATTGCTTTGGTAACTCAAATAGCAGCAAAACTACACAAAAATTAGAAATTGGAGCCTAACATACATTTAAAGTTTTACTGCTTTTAACTATGGTGGAGAGAGGGTGTATGATTTTTTTGCCAGGTTAGTTAGTTATAGGTGCCATGTATTTCATACAGTCCAGAATGCATCCCTCAGCTTTTCATAATAAGCCAAATAGTAACACCACTGTACCACTGTGAGTATATCTCAGTGGGTGGGTGAGTGGGGAAGATAGCAACTTTATTTCTGGCACAATTACAAAAGGAAAAATTGTCAGGTATAGACAAGGTCTTAGCATGACTGTTCTTTATCCTGCGAGGGGGACCTCTTCACCTCTCAAACAGCTTTTCTTTCTTCAGGCAGTCATTGCACAGTATGATACCCAGACTACTGCTAACAAACCATGCCTGCTGCCATGAATCTCTCTGTCAGGGGGCAGCAAGGTCCAGCTGCTCCATAAGGAAAAGGCAGCGGGGATCTAAGCATGATGAAGCAGCTGGCAGACAGAGGGGCCATGCCAGCAAGGGCCGAGTCCTGCAGAATCTGAATGAGGTGACCACAGAAGGTCCAGTGACAGTAGTCAGCTTAGGTTGAGAGTCCAGATCACCAGACAAGACCATAGAGACAAAGCAGGACTGAGATCAAGACATGGAGTCAAGCCAACGAGTTAGGATCAGGGTCTGGATCAACAGTGCCCATAGCCGGAGATGGGCATGACTGTGGCACAACTGCAAGGTACCTCAGGTGGGGACAAGGGTGAGAGGCACAGCTTAAAAGCAACTCTGAAGGGAAGAAGTGGGGACCCTTAACCAAGGCGTCTTCCAGCTCTTTCTTCACAATGAGCTGGCCTTGAACGCAGCCAGCTAAGCTTTTGATTCTAAGCCCAGGTAGGCAAACTCCCAGGAGGAGAGGGAGGATGTGCTGATACCCTCTGGACTTCCAACATCAGCACTCTGATGATGATAGTGATGAGCTCTTGGAAGAAATGAGAACAGAGCTCAGGAAGGCTGTAATATACTTTGAGAGCAATGACAAATATGAGTGCTTCTTTTGCTCTATGGTCAAAAAAATCATGAGGCTGTAGGAGTCTTGTAAACCACATAGGATACTCCATCTAAGAAAAACAGGAAAATAAACTGCCATCTGGTTGTGTTTAAAAATGGATACAGATTGTTGCAGTTTAGGTGACATCCATCCTATTTCTCAGTGACAGAAGGAAAAAGAATATCCATTCACACAATCAAAACCAGACAAGCCTTTATTCTTGGTGTTGAAAGCAAACAGACTCCTTGTCAATGAAAAACGTTGAATGTGAGATACAGCTAGCTAACTAGCTAGATATGCTTTGCCGAAATACAGAGTAACAGCTGAACTACCAAATTAATTTAGATGCAAAAATTACTGAAAGACTGAGATAAGAGCCTTGTTATGAAGTTCTTAATAAAATCTCTAGGAACCTACAGTCATTCCTCCAAGCTTACAGAGACCACCTTTGTTATTTAAATCATGTAATGCTGATTTTGCTAGCTGTTATCCAACCTGCAGCCCCAGGGTATTTTGGGTTGCTCCATTGTTTTCCTCTTTTTCATTAAACAAGGAGGAAGATAGTTTTGATCTAGTCCCATGATGTTAACCGGTGCAAGAGGGAGAAGGGCCAGCCAGAATGAAGGATGTTCAGAAGAGAACAAGTTCCTGTGGGAATCTGGCAGGCATTTTGAGCTAGAGCTGATAAAGGACTTAATCACCTAAAAATTGAACCCCACAGCATCTAATACTTAGGCATCTGACCCGAAAGTTGAAGCTATACTCAGGTGATTCTTTACATAATATATGAGGAGAATCAGCTAGCTCAGGGTAAAACCCATCTGAACAATGAACTATAGTGTCTCCTGTGGTCCTGGCATCGGGTAAGTCATGTTCCCAGTAGATTCAGAGCTTTCCAGAGGTCTCCCTATATCATACTAACTTTTTTGCTATAATGCTGTAGGGTGGGTGAAGATTCCACTCACATTTTTCAATTTATTAGATGCCACTTGATCCTGCAACACAGTTATAGCTAAAGTGGGGTCACAGAACATAAAACAATTTTAAGATGTACTTACATATGAATTGCAGATACAGCTTTTAGCAAGCAGGATACAACCAGCATTCAGCAAATGCATTTTCCAGTGGAAAGTACAGAAGACTAGGGGTTTCTGGAATTCATGTTTGGTAGTGGGATTAGTGTCCGGAATTAGTGTTTTAATGTTTATTTTAAACAACAGGAAAAGGTCTGCACAGAAGTGATGCAGTTTCCCTTAGAACAGCCAGACAAGATTCTGCTTCAGCCTTCATGGACCCTTCGTTCTCAACCCTGGTCCAGTTTAGTTTGGGATCTACACTAGTTCATCTGATCATTAAACATGTGGCTTAACATTGTGTTTATAACAAATCACTCTTAGTGATTCACTCTTTTGAAATACACTTTCCTTACTTTCCTTGCTTTTAACTTGCACCTCAAGGAATTCACCTGATTTCTTGTGTGAGGCTCTTTACTGACTTGGCAGTGACCCACATTCATAAAAGGCATGTTTTGTATGTGCAGTTCCCATTAAATTCACAGGGAGTAGAAAGACTGTTAAAAAGTCTATTCTGGAAGAGGGGCAACATATTAAAAATCGAAGTGTCTGACTGAATAGCAACACCTTAGCTCCTGTCTTCCCTCTCCCTGAGTTACCTTGCTCCTGCAGGACTGGAGGGAGACAGTGCTAACATAAATAAAAAATTATTTCTCTATCCAAACCAAGCAGTGAGTAGGTAGATTATAAATAGACCTTTGTTAATTTTATCAGATTGAAGAAGAATTATATAAATTATATGATCACTTCTGCTGATGGAAGAGATTTTAAATAACATTTCTCAGGTCTTATTTGGAAAACTGGATGGCCAGATGATAATTACCCTATTTCCATTTATTGCCAGAGGAGGCTCAGCTATTGCAATCTAGCACAGATCAACACCTCATCAGGCTCAAGAGGCAATTAAACTACTGAAGTCTGAAAAAGATGCAGGCATGAACACTTTTTCAGTGACTTGCATTAACTGTTCTAAAGGCTTTACTTACCTTCTTGAAATTGTCTGATCTGTAAACTAGGTCTTTTGCATGATGCTAATGTAAGTACTATATACATGAAAAGGATGAAAAAATTGCCCTAACTGCCTCACTTTTAGTGATTGATTTCAAATAATAAACCTGAGCAGGTTCAAGGCAAAGTATTTGAATGGGTAAATCAAAGATCTGAGCTGTAGAGTGAGTGCTTGCTCTGGCTTTACTGCAGGGATGCATAAATTCTGCACTGGTTACTTCACTATATTCAGAGCTCTACCTTTCCACGCTGTCCAGGGGTATAAAAAGGAAAGGCATTTGAGGAAGGAAGTATCTGTGTGTTTGGGGGAAAACTAACTCTTGAAAAGCTGAAGAGTAAAAAAATAAAAATCATCTCAAGTAGAAGCAATACCCAGGGACAGGCTTAGTGCTGAAAGTAGTATTTTGCAGACAAAGTCATTGAAAATGCAAATTAGGCAGTATAAAAAGCCATTACACCAAAACACCTCCTAGCACCCTCTCCCTCTCCTTTCAGCCTGCATTTTTCCTATTTGACTAATGAATATCAATGGCTTTCTGAGTTTCCAAGCCAAGTGGACCAACAGATGGGAAGGAAGCATTTGCAAGAGCAGTGAGCATACGGAAAGCCTGACCAGACCCCTATCTCTAGCCGGATGTTGTAGCCATGTTTGCAGCGCATGTCTGATTACAAGCCCCAGCTGGAAAGCCCCATTCAAGACCACAGAGCATGCTTTTGCAGCTCCTTTCTCTCGGTGGTCTAGTCACATCTACACACAGCGTGGATCATGCTAGGACGTGATGTCTACACTGCAAACCCAATCAATAACCCACACCTTTCCAGGACCCTTCTCTCCTCACTTGTTTGCACATGTGTATTGGTTTTGTTTGGGATAGAGTTAATTTTCTTCACAGTAGCTGGTATGGTGCTGTGTTTTGGATTTGTCACCAAAACAGTGTTAACACAGGGATAACACAGGGATGTTTTAGCTATTGCTGAGCAGTGCTTGCATCAAGACTCTCTTTCTCACACTGTCCTGCCAACGAGTAGGCTGGGGATGCACAAGAAGTGGGGAGGGGACACAGCTGGGACAGCTGATCCCAACTGACCAAAGGGATATTCCATACCATATGACGTCATGTAATAAAAGCTGGGGGAAGAAGGAGGAAGGGGTAATATTTGGAGTGATGGCATTTGTTTTCCCAAGTAACTGTTATGCATGATGGAGCCCTGCTTTCCTGGAGATGGCTGAACACCTGCCTGTCGATGGGAAGCAGTGAATTAATTCCTTACTTTGCTTTGCTTGCACGCGCAGCTTTTGCTTTACCTATTAAAGTGTCTTTATCTCAACCCACGAGTTTTCCCACTCTTACCCTCCTGATTCTCTCCCCCTTCCCACTGGTCAGGAGTGGGCAAGCAGCTGCGCGGGGCTGAGCTGCCAGCTGGGGTTAAACCACAGCAACACACCACTTCTGTATCTCTCTCTCACATAAAGAGCTTTCCTTTTTACTCACCTTTGCCCAACACCTGTATGTGGGAAAGATGAAAATTTAGGCTAGGTGTCCACATCTCTGGACTACTGCCATTCCCTCCTGCTTGACTATGGCGTCCCCAGGACCTTCACTTGGCAGCCCCCAGCTGGAGCTGTGAGCTCCTGAACCCATGGGAAGTCACCAAGACTGGCAGCGGGACATACTAGATGGCACGTGAAAGCTGGGAAATACAAAGATTTTTGTGCTGTTGTACCAGCTATTGCACTCTGATGGTGCTTTTATGTGTGGTCTCAGATCAAAACAGTGAGGAACATCAGGAATTTGGTATTAGGGTGTCCTTCAGCTCCCAGTGAAGGACAATGGTGCAATAGATAGCATCTTAACTAATTGCAGGATGCAATATAGACAGCAACTACTGCTAAAAAGAGAGGTTTCTTTGTCTCTGGTAGTAAACTGTAACTATTTCCCAAAGCGCATGACCATGCTGAAGGGCAGCATTTAGAGGTCCTTAATAAGCTGGGTTTTAATACAGTTTTTGTTCAGCCATAGCTATTTCTATTTAGCAACCACACAGAATACCTTAGCCCACAAATGTATAAGCATAGCCTTTACTAAAGCTAGATGAATACGAAGGGTGCCACCTGTAAGAGTATTACACATTTTATCGTCTCACAAGATTAATTTAGGTGCTATAAACCCTAGGTCTACATGGCTGTAAACACTGAAATAAATAATAAAGGCAGCCAGGAATTTCTTGTTGGAATTTCTGTAGAAGAGCACACTAATCTCTAGACAAAGCTTGCTGATGTAGTCTTTCAGCATCGTCATTTTCTTTAAAAATGAAAATGAAAAATAATGCCTTTCAAATGCATTTTCTTTTGAAATGTCCATTGACATACAAAAGACAAATGAATGGCCTGACAGATGGAGTACAAAACTGGTTTTACTTGCACTTGCTCTCCAGTTGGCTGGATTTAGCAAATGAAGGCTGCATGACATGCATGAGTAATTGGAGTCTCTACAGCCAAGTTCATTTTGGGTGGGTGTGGGTGGGCACTACCAAAGTGCCATTCACATGGATGACACCCTTCCTTCTTCTCTCCTCACACAAGCAAGCTCTTCTTTTTGTAAATGTCATGGAGTACTGGGTGTGGGGAGAAAAAGGGTTCAGAAATCTACTTTAGATCTTTATCATCTGGCATTGTTCTCAAACTTCTTTAGAGAAACATGGATAATTAAAGCTTCTGCTTCAACATATTTGGGCACAGCTTCTTAGTTTCAACAGACTGCTTTCTTTTCCTTTCCCCTTTCCACATTACTCTCCATCTTCTCCTGTAGATTTCTCTGCTTCTGCAGCCACATTCATTTCTCCCAGGAAGCTGGCACTGCGGGTTTTCTCTCAAGTTTTGCTACAATTAATAACTCCAGGAACAGAAGAGCTAATGAAGCCTGGTTTCCAAAGAATTTGTTATCTTGTAGTTGGATTGTTTCATATCTAATAAATTGTGAGCTCTGATTGAAATTCTCATAGTCACAGTGTTCATATGTCTTTCTCCTGCATGGCTTCTTTGCTTCTTAATAAGACTTAAGCATAACCTATATCTTTTCCATCCACTTACCACCAATAAATGTATAGGGAAATTAACACCTCTGAGACCTATGCTATTTCAGATGAAACAAGCTGGTGATTAAAAAATTACTGAGGGACCAGAGAGACAGGAGAGCAGGAGAGAGATGTAAAGAGACACAGGAATGTGTACATACATTTATACAGGTATGTACCCAGGCTAAAAAAATCACAGCCATCACCAGCAGACATCAGGGCAAAATGTCTAGTAACAACTCATCTTACTGATATCGCTTGATTCTTTTCAGGGTACTAGTTTAAGCTATCCTGGCAAGAGACTAATTTTTCCAATTTAATCTATGTTGGCACATTTGTGCTATCTGGAAGTGAATCCAGTACAACTAGGTTGGGGAATACTTCTGTATGTACAGTAGACAAGCTCCCGAGCCATGTATTTGTTGAAATTACCAATAACTTGAATCAACATAATGATTTTCCTTTTAACAGGCACTAGAGTTTGAGATGCTGTTCCTACCTAGTCAGCCTAGTGTGTGCATAGAAGAAAGGTTTCCAAACCTTTTTGATCTCCCCCAGACTTCAGATGTAAGTCTCCTGATAATAGGATTACTTTTTTTTCAAAACCTTTTGCAGAATGCTTCAAAGCTGTCCATGTGTTGAAACTTCGGGATCTAGGAATACTTCCCAGATGTAGTCCAGGTGGATGTTCCAGCTTTGTCTTCATTGCATTCCTTTCTCCATTCACCGTTCGCCTCACAGTATTGTTTCCATAGCTAAAAAGAGAAGGCTGCATGAACCAGTAAGGTCATACGTTATTGTCCAGGCCTGGCCTAATCAACTTAGTTTAACTGCCTAGTGTGAAGCCCATGATATATGTAAACTTGCTCATTTATAAAACCTTCCCATGGAAGCACTGGCATAACATGAAAAGATAAATTTCTGATAATTATTTTTGATCTAATAATGCAAATGGTATACGCATTAGACCTTCACTGTCTTTTGTTGGTTGCATTTAATAAGCACTACAGCAATAAACCTTCAGTGCCAATGAGAGGCACAAGGTAAAAGTGTGCACATAAGAATTGTCACTTTTTTTTCTACAAATAAGTTTCAGACTCAAAAGTTCACATGGCTTTTACATGAAATCTATGGGGTACTGCTGTCAGCAGGAGTGAATTTATACTCTGTATAACAAGAAAATTCAAGAGTTCTTTTGTTACGTTTGGTTGGTTGCTTGTTGGGCTCCAACACAATTTCCAAATTCATTTAACAGGTATTCACTGGGGGAATTTACTGTTTATGTAAACCATAATTTAACTTTGGAAGGCAGCAATGAAAGTTTATTTGGTTAAATCTCATTAGCTACTGGAAAACTTATCTGGAAATTCCTAATCCTCCTTACTTCAAAACAGAAATTTTATACTGTAAATTACCTTGACCAAGCCTGTAATTGCAAAAGAGAGTAAAGTTACACAGAAGGCTGTTTATTAGTGTCTTTACTCACATGAATATTTCTATTGAGATAACTAAAGCCAATTTATACAAAGGTACTTGCACTCGCCTGGTTTTGTATCTATTCAGCTGTATCCAGGAAAAGAACAAAAGCCCACAGCTAAGTAAAATATATGGATCTGTGCTTTTGTTTGCTTTGTAAACACAGAATCACAGAATAGTTGAGGTTGGCAGGGACCTCTGGAGGTCATCTGGACCAACCCTCCTGCTCAAGCAGGGCCACCTACAGCCAGTTGTCCAGGACCATGTCAAGATGGCTTTTGAATATCTCCAGGGATGGAGACTCCACAACCTCCCTGGGCAACCTGTGCCAGTGCTTGGTCACCCTCACAGTAAAATAGCATTTCCCGATGTTCAGAGGCAACCTCCTGTGTTTCAGTTTGTGGTCACTGCCTCTGGCCCGGTCCCTGGGTACCACTGAAATAAGCCTGGCTCCCTCTTTTTCACACCCTCCCTTCAACTATTTATACACATGGATGAGATCCTTCCTGA
The DNA here is from genome assembly GCF_000690835.1 of Fulmarus glacialis. NCBI lineage: Eukaryota > Metazoa > Chordata > Aves > Procellariiformes > Procellariidae > Fulmarus > Fulmarus glacialis. The sequence continues at coordinate 5,400 of NW_009216165.1, read as the reverse complement.
GACTTCTCTTCTCCAGGCTGAACAGTCCCAGCTCTCTCAGCCTGTCCTCATAGGAGAGATGCTCCACTCCCTTCATCATCTTAGTAGCCGTTCACTGTACTCTCTCCAGTACGTCCATGTCTCTCTTGTACTGGGGAGCCCAGACACTCCAGGTGTGGCCCAGCACTCCAGGTGTGGCCTCACCAGTGCCGAGTAGAGGGGAAGAATCACCTCCCTCGACTTGCTGGCAGCACTCTTCCTAATACAGCTCAAGATACCATTAGCCTTCTTTGCTGTAAGGGCACATGGCTGGCTTTTGTTCAGCTTCGTGTCCAGGACCTCCAAGTCCTTTCCAGCTGGGTGGCCCCCAGCATGTACCGGTGCCTGGGGTTGTTCCCCCCCAGGTGCAGGGCTTTGCACTTCTCCTTGTTGAACTTCATGAGGTTCCTGTCAGCCCATTTCTCCAGCCTGTCAAGGTCCCTTTGGATGGCAGCACAGCCCTCTGGCGTATCAGCCACTCCTCCCAGCTTGGTGTCATCTGCAAACTTGCTGAGAGTACACTCTGCCCCATCATTCAGATGAGCCTGCTACATGAGGCTCTTCTCTTTGCAGCTGTCCCAGATCATAAGGCCATGGAACATCATAGCTATGGGCCACATAAACTTAATAATGCTTCTATGTTACATTTCCAGAAACGCGTGAGTGTATTTGTTCTCTCTGTCATTCATCTAATCTCTCTGACATTACAGCTAAGGAAATTTCTGGAAGAGGAATAATATCAAACATCAGTAGGAATTTGTGCACTCCAAATACATTTCAACTGGGCTGTGATACAGACTCTTCTCAGTAGTGTCTTTCTATAAATTCAACCATACAATTTCTCTAATACCTTTAATTATCTTGTTTACTTTCTGCTTTATTGACAGCATTAGAGTAATTGAACAGCACTAAGAATCTTTTCTGCCTTAGAGGAAAAAACACCAATAGATATATCTACACTGCAGAGCAGATATGCTCTCCAGTACCTCACAGTCCTGCTCCTCCAGTTACTCAGAGCATCAGCCCCGTATTCGCAATTAACCTGATAATCCTCACATTGGTGAGGAAACACTATCACTGAGGTGGCTTGTAAACCATCTGCCTAAGGCTTGCATGAGGAAAGGAGAAGCAGACCTCTTATATAGCATACCGGCTAAAGTCACATCCAGCTAGCATTACTGCAAGTAAAGATGCAGAAGAAAAATATCTTCCCTGTTCCTAGTGCTGCAGTGGCCAGCACAGACTTCCAGCGCAAGCCCCAAGTGAGTTTTCTTAAAAAAAAGCAGTCCTCAGCCACTACATCACATGCAATTACATGCATATACATCCTTGGCTCACCCTAAGATAGGTTTATTCTTGTTCACTTTCTGGGGCAGTGATATACTGGGAAACAGAGGCATATAGTTATGACTGCTCTGTACCATTATACAAAGAAGCCGTGGGCTTCTTTGGTACTAATTCCAGCATGTCTGGACTGAATCCAACCCAAAATAGATCCATTCAAAGTCACTACTTCCCAAGTGCTGTAGGGTAGAATGACGCCAATTAAAAAGCTCCAAAGGGCTTGGGGAAATTATGAAATGTAAAACAGCAGTGAATGAATAACTTACTTGCTGACCTAGCCTCATAAACTAGCTTCTTTGATGGATGATAAAAGAACTTTGAGGAATAGTGGTTTTAACTGCTCACAAGTTTTTATAATCAGTAATTTAGCCACTATCTCTGCAATTTCATTCTGACCCAATTATCAGAGAATCTTGCATGCGGCCTTCTGCACTTTCAGAACAGATATAGCACCTTAAAATCTTTTTCCAACTTTGAAAATGTACAGGGCTGTCTTCAGTTACCTCAGGGGAAAAATATCATGAAGCACAAGTACTTTATGTAGATAATGCTACCAGTCAATTTAGGAACGTTGTTTGACCTTTTTTTAATATAGGCAGTATATCAATTTCAAACCTGGAGCCTGAAGCAACTTTCTGAGTAGTGTTGTGTGTTGGGTTTCTAAGTGCTTGATGTAAAAAGGAGCCTCAACTTTTACAGAATGAAATCTTGGGACTACTCCCACATGATACCTATAAACTGGTTAACAAAATAGATGGACTGCACTGTTTGAAATACAATTATTTCCTTGTATGTTATAATTTATTCTTTGCAAATAGCTGTCTAAATCATTACATGATTCACCTAATTTCTGCAAACCCATATTTAAGTAGTCATTTCCATATTATGCTTTGACACCTGCTTGTCTGTTTGTTCACATTCACTGGATGATCTGCCTCTTAATTGGTATGTTTTCAAGGTCTGGGATTGTCTCAATTCTGCATTCATGTAATACTTAGGACAGTTGTGATCCAGTTGTATTTGAAACTGTTTATTGCCATCACCATCCAAATAATAAATAATAACTGTCTGAAGCACTCAGCAGCTTTCTTTTTCTTTTGAGATGTTAATATTAAAAGAATTGACTCTGTTCCCAGAACTGCATGTTCTCTTTTCATTAGTCTTATAAAAAACAAACACTCAAACTTCTAACTTTCCCTGAAAAGAAATGCTGCTAGTTTTAACTCTTTTTTTTTTTGGTCTAAGTTCCCCTCCCCACTATGATCTGCTGTTAAAAGTAGAGTTCACAAAAAAAAAGATTTACATTCCAATCTTTTTTGAAAAAAAATATTTTCACATTTTTACTACCTGTGCATACATGAATGGCGTTAGTTTTCCAAGATTATCTAGGGCTGTGTATGACTGGATCATTGTGCCTATGCAGTACAACAGTGTTACTCCACAGAATCATCTGTAGATTTATCAGAGGAGGATCAAGGTACCAGAACAATTCCTCCCAGGTACGCATCACTAGCTGTAGATGCAGCTGAATGGTGAGGCGGGGCATGCATAGTTGTGCAACTCTGAGTTACTTTCTCTGCTACACTCAGCCTTAACTAACCTGAAAACCAAAGTTACAAGAGATAATAGTAACGTGGTGGTAATGGCTTGTTTTTATTTTTGCATTTTTTCAGTGCTTTGCAACTCATTTCCTTATCTCATGCACAGCCGTTCTCTCTGCTCGAGTCTCAGTGCCCACATCCTGTAAAATGATGGCATTTTTTTTTAATGACTTTTTTTAATGATTAAAAATGCGAATGTGCAGGTGTATTTACCTGAACGACCTGTACTTTTCCTTGATACCAAATCAGAACCGTGCAATTACCCAGCTGTCCTTCCAGAATCAGGAAGAAAAAAACCTGCCACAGTTTGCACGAGTTCCACACGATGCCGCATGAGGGAAACTCTTGTGCCATGTGGAAATACAGGGAAGATCTTGTCTTTCTGTCCCAGTCGTGTTTCTGCAAGAGACGACATTCCACTGATCCGGGAAACAGAAGTTGAAAACTGCAGTATGGGAGACAGGGTATATTGCCTGCAAACTAGCCCAGAGAGGATTGCCATTAGCTGAGGTCATGCTATCAGCCTGGCTAAGATAATGACCTGAAGGCAGATGGGTGCCTGCTTCCTGATCTATAGTCCACACCTAAGAGTCAGCACTCAAACCTGTATCATCCCTCAGTCTTTCTCTTGGCACATGTAGCAGCCACTACATACCAGAACCACTGCTATTGGTGCCAGACCTTGGCATAAGGTTGTGAATGTGACCGGCTGTATCCTGAAATAAGCGTCCCTGCTGTCGGCCAGCATGTGCCTGGGGAACCTTATAATACTTGTAAGGAACATGCCTATAGTTATAGTTGAGATATGACAGACTTACGCTCACCCTCCTGCAGTTAAGTTAGACATGCTCTGGCTCACTCAGAGAATGATGTGGACACAGCTGGCCCTGTAGAGGGCACGGTCAAGCTGCCTCCCACGGGGTTGGAGTCTCCCGCACCATGAAGTTCCATAAAGCATCCCACTCCTTTGCTCTCCTTTTCCCATCTTCGCGGATTGCAGCCTGCCTTGACGTGTTTCTGCAGGAAAATTAGCCTGAACACTGAGCGTGGTGCCAAGCAAGGTGCCTTACGCAGGCAGCTTGATCAAGTCACGGATTGTGCAGCCTCTCTTAGGGCAGGGCAACTGTTAAAAGCGTCTTGCCCACCCCTAAAGGCTTGTGGAATTGGTATTGTGCATGTGGATACCATTATGGGAAATCCTGACAAAATAATGGGAGTTTGAGGTGCAGGGAGGGAATGATACTTCTGTAATATTATCTAGTTTTCATGCAGCACTGTTCAGCTACAGCTTTTTGATGGCCAAATTTACTCCTGGTATAAATCTCTGTTAGTATTTGAGTGATTACTACACAGACAAATTTGGTGCTAGATTGTGCTTTAAATGGTGATATTCTTACTCCCTTTTCTCCACATAGCTACAAGCAGTGGAATTAACAGGCAAGTAAAGTGTATCGAATAAAAATCAAAGGAAACAAAAGTCAAGAGGAAAGGTGTGGCCTTATAATCAAAGCACAGGGTAACGAGTTAGGAAATTTCAATTCTCAAGGCTTCCTGAATAAAGTCACTTCGCCTTTCTGGGCCGCAGGGGGATATTCTTAATCACTCTGAACAGTATCTTACTGCATTTACCCTTCCGAGAGTCACACATCTGACGGACTTTACTCCTCGTAATAAGGAGGGGTTAACTCTTGTTAACTGTGTGGGTCTCTGTTTGACTGAGGTCATAGTTTCTTTGATGTACACAAGCTGTATTTCTGTACTGAAATTAAATGATCAAATCTAATCATTTAATTCAAGAACACTTGTTCTCGCAGTCTTCTCCTGTGGGAGATGAATGTGAGAAAGAATATCCCTTGGAAACTGCGTGAAGGCCATACTACTCAGCGGGAAGGTTGGGTTGTGGAGGGAGATTCCTCTTCAGATTAGGCGGGTGTATTTTACTGGCAGGAGAACATGTTTTGACACGCAAGGAAGGTGCCTACCGTTCCAGGCTAATCCGAATCTGCAGTTTGCAACAGGCCACAAGGACTTCGGATGGAAGCTGCGGTAGAAATGTAAACCATTTTAAAGTAACTGCAATCTCGTTATCCTAAACAGAGGCAAATACATAAACTATTACTTTAGGGGAAAAAAAAAATCCCAAAATTTTTCATTTACCATGGCAAAGAGATGTGGAAAGCACGTTTGGGATGAGGCAAATGGCACTTTCAAAATACCGGGCACTGAAGGAGACAGCGTGACACACGTTTTGTCTATGCGTGTGCCCATGTCTGTCCGTCCGTCCCGGCAGGTCACCACCGAAGGGCCACCACGGCGGGAGGCGACAGGTGACCCAGGCGGCCGACGCTGAAGCACCCTGAAGGACCGGGCCGGGGTCACGGAGAGGCTGCGGGCGCCCTTCCTTTCCCTCAGGCACGCCCTGGGGGAGGCGGGCGCC
>NW_009216164.1:0-10252 GCF_000690835.1 Fulmarus glacialis | reverse complement strand
GCGCCAGGGACGCCTTCCCTCGTTCTCCTCCGCGAGCCGCCCGGGCTTGGAGGGGTCTGCGGGGCCGGGAGCCGCAGAGAAGCCCTCGCTCGGGACAGGGGCGGCGAGAGGAAACCGCTGCCTCTAAGGTAAAATGTTGTGGTGGCTGGTCATTCCAGGAAGCCTCATTAATACTAATTATAGCTTCTCAGTACAGCCTCATTACATTGCTGTTAAGAAATAAATTAAAAAATACAAACTCAGGGAACTGCCAGGTCAGTATTGAAATGAGCTGAATAAAGTACATGCCTTTTTAAAGAAAATCTTGAGAAGTGGGTCTGCAATATTGGTAAAATGTTGTGGTGGCTGGTCATTCCAGGAAGCCTCATTAATACTAATTATAGCTTCTCAGTACAGCCTCATTACATTGCTGTTAAGAAATAAATTAAAAAATACAAACTCAGGGAACTGCCAGGTCAGTATTGAAATGAGCTGAATAAAGTACATGCCTTTTTAAAGAAAATCTTGAGAAGTGGGTCTGCAATATTTAATCTTGAAAACAAAGACGGTGCACCAGAAAATGCTAAGAGGCTGAAATAATCATCATCTCAAAGTTAGGAACACATTAATTGGGTGAAAAAACATTTCAGAACATGAACAAAAAGTGCTTCCAAAATGACGCTTATAAAGGTTAACAATAATTTCGTTTCTTGACACAAAAAATAGTTGTATTAAAATCATACTTGCATTCCCTATTAATGCAACTCCACAGATGATCAACTGACTTAAATTAGAGAACATTTAATATTTTTTCTTTTTTTTTTTCTTTTTCATTTTGTGTGTTTGGTGCCGCTTCAGCTGTAGCCGTCGCAGCAGCAGCAGAAAGGGCTTCTCCAAACATCGGCCAGGTCCTTTGAAAACACCACTAGCGCTCGAGACTCCATTTTGAAACCAGGGGAAAGTTAACAACTGACTTTGAATGCCCCAGGAGCCGACGCTCTCTCTCTCACAAATAATGATCTTTATTACATTCTTACTACACTAAAGGGAAAGGAATAGAGCATTTGGGAAAACATAACCAACAAATACAGGCTGGTGTGTGTGATGACGTTATCCTGGCCAGCAATCTATTACTTCTCTCTCCCCATTTGATAATATGAACAGTCAGTGGACAAATGTCCCACTCACACTTTGCTCCTCTGTTTTTTGTTCTCTGTCACCCTCCCTAAAACACCACACAAGCCAACCGGGCTGTAAATAGTTTGTCAAATTCCAAAGCCTGGGATGCGTTTACGCCAGCCTATCTCTATCGGGACGGAAGTGCAGAGCTGCTGCGGCAGCCACAAAAGCACTCTTACACCCCTCTGTCCCTCCATTACCTCTCTTCGTGCTGGAGGAGATTTTCAAGTACGGATTCAGTCAGGAGGCCATACTGGCATTTCTGAAGAGCGTTCCACCATCTCTTCTGTACATTCTTTTTGTCACTGTTTCACCCCACTCCTTAAGTTTCTGTGCTACTTACAGCAATTACAACTCGAGTAACTCATTGCACTGCAGTCCTTGGAGTCACTCCCCCGTACAAGAAAATAAAAGCTTTTCCTCCTTGCTAAGAGATTGGTACTTGAGTGAGACAGTGGCAACCCAGAACTGTCATCCAACACTTCTTGTTAAGACACACAGCTTTGTTACCCATTAGTGACTTGGTAAGAACAACAAATAGGCAAACTCAAATTAATTTGAATTAAAGTGCTCACAGTGACACACCCAGTGCAAGGCAGTGACTTGCAGGTGGAGAAAGCCCCGGTCCCTAAAAGCTGAAGACTGTGAAGTTACCTACATGCGGATCATCTTTTAGATTCCTTTGGACTGGCAGCTTCTCCACCTACCTATGTGCAGTTTTGCATGGCAACAAGGAAGGGAAAGAAAAATAGTAATAGAGAAAGTGAGATAATAAAAACACGAAATAGGAAAATATGCTAAAAAGAAGCTCAGCAGCAGAATTAAGAAAACAAACTTTCCACTGAAAACAGTAACAAGAATCTAGCCAAGAAACAATAGTCTTGTTATACTTTGGAAACTAGAAGTGGAGTAATTCTAGGCATATCTTGTTTAATCAGTAATACATCAGTATTTTCTACTACCCTAATTATGGACTTAGTCCTGTAAATCATTACTTACATAAGCAATTTGCACTTACAGCAAATACTAAATGCTTGGAAAATGTTTATGCTGTTCTTTAAGAATTTGTTTATTAGGAGACTGAAACAAAACAGTAGATTGTAACATCTAATTTTGAAAAAGAGATGGATACACATTGCATCCAAGTATTGTGGCAGTCTCCTCCTTCTCTTAAGGTGAACACCACAAATGCTGGAAACATTTGGATTAAAATAAAAAGTTTATCATTTAGGCACATGCTTTTTAAACTGAGGATCAACCTGGCAAATACCAACATGCAAGCTGCTCCCGTGTTCAACATTAAGCACGCTGTATTTTACTTTTGAGATTAGGGGTTATTTTTAATCTTAACTTCTGGGCCTTTATTGTTATTTTAAAATGTGACTAGATATCTGTAAATATTTCCACAAATAAGTATTTTACAATACATATCATTAAGGATCACTTTAAAAACAGTACACTTGTAGAAAAAATATTAATATGAAAATATCTTTTATTAAACTACTAGTCATATAACATTTACGTTAAACATTAAACACAAATTATGATATATTCTTGTTCAGAAAAGCTTTCAACCTCTGATAGTAGTATTTGACGGTTTATACATGCAAAAACGGAAAGAAAACTATTCTATTATTCTCCACTAGAGGGAGGGAGAGCATCTTTTGTTGCTAGGCAGATTCTGAAAACAATTTAATTCTACCTCATTTAAAGCAATAATGTCAAATTTGGGAGAAAAAAAAAAGAACAATTTGGTCCATTATATTACCAAATACGAAGTAATTTCTAAAATATTAAAGCACAAGTAACAGAAAAGGTAATATTGAAAAACAGTTACTAATTTGACAATGAAACAAAATTACCTATATTGTACTTTCCCTTCTGTACTGAATGGGAACCGTTCTTTCAGCTACTGCATGGTTTTCACTGCTTGCTCAGGAATCAGAGCATGAACGCAGGCCTTCCACCCAACAGGTCACCCTCTATCTCAGAAGCTCAGAGAAGTCTTGCCTCCCCAAAGACAATTTGACAATAACTGCTCATAATTTGTGGATGTTTCCTTTTCCTATAAAACCCCTCATGATTCAGACCATGATATCCACACAAATGATCTATCACTTTTAGTCCTACGGACTCTTGATCCTGTTGGTTTGCAGTTTGTCATATGGTGAGAAAACAAGCGATAGTGGTCTGTGTGCCCCACGCAGCATGTGGGAACTGCTCCACCTCACAAAAGCATGTGATGCTCGGTCTAGCTTTAGAGACTACTGAACAAAACCAGGTTTCTGATGCGTGTCATGTCTTTTGGAAAGTGGGCGCAAGATGTGCAGTACCTGTTGGGACTACCATGGATGGCATATAATCAAAGGTTGAAATGTTGACTTCACTTAGGGCTCACTGGAGAAATGTACTGCAGAAAGGGTAAGAAGAAATATTCTGGGAGGGGTTCATATATAGATTGGCATAGCGATAATGTAGCATTGAAAGTTTAATTGACTTTGAAATGTTGCAAATGTTTCTTTATATACTGAGATACGGACAAACTAAGCACAAGGCAACAATTGTTTAGTTTGTGCTCATATCTATTTCAAAGGAAGCCCTGTGTTTACTGCTCAAGAATGAAAACTTAACAAGGAAACATAACCCAGGCTGTAATATAAATGTTTGAATTTCATTTTGAAGTTTACAAAATGCTAACAAATGAAAGAAGCATAAAATATATTTCTATTCTGCACTCCTGTTTGTATTTATTTAAATTTTCTAAAGATCTTGAGGCAGTTTAATAAAGATTGAAAAATGATGGTCCAAGGATTACATTCCTTTTCCCTATCTCTGTTTAGGGAAAACTGTAGCTGTTGAAAATATGAGTGCTACATAGACAAAGATTAAAAAACCCAACAAAAGAAGCGACATCAGAACAGTAACTGATACGGAAGGAATGACTCTATCTTGGACACGTAACGTCAGCTTTTATACAAATAGTTCTGGCTGAACTCTCACAGAGGTCTCTATTACAGGACGTCTGGGTTTTGTTGGCCGAATGCAGATCAGTCACACTCTGGCCCTCCAAAACGGCCCGTGCAGCTTTGGAGAGCACAACAGCAGCAAAGTCCAGGAACAGTGAGAACACCCTGGCAGCTTCCCGCAACCTGAGAATATCTGGTTCGAGTACTGATGCAGATGACCTTATGAGATTTGACCCACTACTCGCACAATGCAATTTAGCTGCGAACTGAATAAGTTATCCACCATAACTTGGCTAAAATATTTACATCTCTCATTCCAGGGGAGGACAGTGTATGTCTCTCCTCCTGTCACTAATCATTGTTTACTTGCTCTGTTCTCATGAATCATAATATTATTGCAGTTCTTGTGTTTAAAAAACAGCTTTTCTGAAAAGATATTGCTTTGGGATTTTATACATATCAAGTTATTAAAATGTTGATCTTAATATTTCATAAAAGTGATGATATTTCCTGAACTGTTTATCAAAAAAATGCAATACTTTGGCAGTGGTGCTACAGAGTAAAAAGAGAAACAGAAAAGAAAATCACACAATTCAAATCCACCTTGGAAGAACTCAAAGTTTACAAGCACAAATACTGTTTTATATAGTATTTTCAACATATTTACAGATCAGGAGATTCTTTCAACCTAAGAGTCTGTCAAGATAAGCATAAAGCAAATTACAGAACAAAGCTAGCAATATATTTAAAAAACTATGCTTAATCTGCAGTAAAAACAAATGTACCAGTTTAGACAAGACATATGCAAAACATTTACTTAGTACCCACTGGAGTGAAGTATTTCAAGAGTGAAAATTTAGAAAGCTACTGCACACAGATTAATTCTGTGATTTGAATGCCATAGACTGAAGGACTAAACCCTGGTACCACTGAACTCAATACTTTAATTTATATTAACTAGTTGAGTGCTAATTTGACCTTACTGGAATTTGCAGTTAATTTGGTATATTTGCAACAGGTGCAACCCATGATCAAGTCATACAGTTCTCACTGAATGCTCTGAGATTTCTTACATGCACAGGTTTGACCCAGAGGAGGAAGTGACTGCAGCGCAACTGTGAGTCATATCGGGGGGCCCCTGAGTCCTATCTCCTAGTACGGTACTTCTGATGTTTAACCAACTGCAACCACGCCCTTATGCTCACGCGTTTTAAACCAGAAAAGCGAGATACCAGCATGTGAAAAACATGTTAGTGTTACAATAGCACTTACAACTAATAGGATTTTTTTGATAAGATAGTTCATTTTACCTTTTCAATATGCAACTTGGATTGCTAATGTACGAGGCTGAAATTAAGTAATGCTGCAAAAAAGGACTGTTTTATCACACCTTCCTTTGTTTTGTGAGCAAGTGCCATTTCTCCTGTGCTGTGACTTTCTGAAGCAGGGAAATAACTATAAGGAGTCGCAGGACATCCATTTTCCCATTTGCTTCTTCATCTACAACCTGGAAACCCAGGTTTGGTGCTGTTGCTGCCCCTGAAGGATTTAAAAGTATGTGGGTGGCAGCAGATCAGTTCAGAAGCAGAAGCCACTATACATACTCCTACCCATCCAATGTCCCCTGCCAGCTCTTTAGGCTTCTCCTCTAGCTCAGTGTCCTTTTCCCACTCACTTTCCCTCTTCATTCTTGCTGCACTCCCCTTTCCTGTGGCAGGAAGAACCTGGCCCTAACTCCTCATGTGTGGAATAGCAATATTCAGTTTTGCTGGAGGAATCTCTAATGTGAACCTTGACAAGGCACTGATGAAATAGCCATGCCACTCTGAGGCAGGATTGTTAACCTCTTCAGCATCCCCATCCGCTGAGGACCATCCTTTTGTCCTTTTATTAATACACTCCAGGAAACTTTCACATCTCTCATAGGATACACTAACAGTTTTTTGGACATGATGTCTCTGAAGGATCTAAGAAAATTGGACAGGACCTCCTGATCCCTCCTGTATCTGTAGCTGCTATAATGCATCAGCTTTTAGAGAGGGAAGAAAGAGAAAAGGCGCGTAGTGATTGTCCAGATGGAAATCTCCATGCTGGTAATGATAAAAATGTTGCTTTTTCTTCCACTGTTGAATTCCATTCCCATGGTCTATCCTCAGTCTTGGGTGAACTTGAAGATAGCAAGTTAGTTCATTCTTTACCATTTAGGTAGGACTGCAGCTAGCATGGGAGGAGGCAGGGGAGTTGCTGAAAATGTTCATACTTGCTCGGGGTATTCTTTGAAGATGTTGTTTTGTGGTAAATCCACCAAAGATACCCAGGGTTCTCTTCAAAAAGGCAGTGGGAAAACCAAAAAAATACGCGTTATTTCTGTTTGGCAGTCTGGAGTTGCCAAAATGAAAAGGAACCACAAGTGTTTAGGGTGTTATAAGAAAGCTGTACTACCATGCAATCGCTATGCCAAATTAAATTATTAAGTTTGGCTAATTTTCCTTTTTTTCCTTTTTAACTCAGGACCAATGTAACATGCCCTTCCAAATATACAGAATTCTTCAGTAACCCAAAGAGGTTACTGAAAGAAAGAGGAGGCGAAATATTTAAATACCATAAATTATCTTTCTTTTTAACAATACTGTGTAGCAAGAATTGACCAGGTTATTTGGTGATACTTTGCACTGGTTAAAAGTTCAGGGATCAAACAAAACTGGGAGCAAGATGCTTTTTCTGTTCTGTATTTTGATGCTGCAGCAACCAAGCTGTTACTTCAAATCTTTATTTCCTTATCAATCACTGCAGTACTACCATTTAATGGGAAGTAGGGTGGTGACTTAATGAGAGCTTTAGGGAAGAGAGTAATCAGCACTGCAGCAATAGTAGAGGAAAAGTGCTGGGAAGCTAAATCAGCACTTTGTATTTTCATTGATACACATTTTTAGAGGGCTGAACAGTCTGTAAGCTCTCCAGCACAGCTGCCATTTTGAGCAATGGAGATTAAGCAAGTGGTTAAAGCCCAAGGTGAGGAAAAAGCTGAGGAGTATGAACTGCTAGATGGGTTGAAACTGGATGGATTGCTGGGCTTGAAGGGTAGTAATCAATGGCTTGATGTTTAGTTGGTGGCCAGTGCAAGCAGAACAATACTGGGGCCGGTATTATTAATTACCTTCATTGTAACTTGGATGATGACACAGGATGCACTTGCAGCAAATTTTCAGACAATACTAACTTAGAAGGGGTGGTTCTCAGACCAAACACTGGAGCTTCAGTTGAGAGGACTTTGAGAAAATTAAAAATTGGGTCAACAGAAACCTCATGAAGTTTAACAAGGAGTGCAGAGTTGTGCACCAGTGCAGGCTGCCTGAGCAGTAGCCCAGCCGAAAAGCATGTGGCTGTCACAGTGGACACTAAGTTGAATTTGAGCCAACAGGATGTTTTCATTGTGAATAAAGTGAACCATAGACTGAGCTTCATTAGGAAGGGAGCATGGGCAGCAGATGAATAGAAATTATTATCCCTCCTTATTCAGTGCTAGTGAGTCCATGTATGTCCTGGTTTGGGTTTCCCAGTTCAAGAAGGATGTCAAGAAACAGAAGAGGGGCGTGCAGAGGGCTGATGAGATGGTAAGTGGCCTACAGCATATGACTTGCGAAGACATGTTGAAGAAGTTGGGCTTGGTTAGGCTGGCAAAGAAGAAAATAAGGGGAGATCCGATAACAATCTACAACTATCTGAAGGGGAGTGGCAAAGATCATTGAGCTGAACTCTTCTCAGTTGTAGCGAATGGTGAAACAAGGAGCAAAGGCCACAAACTGGGTCACTGGAGTTGTGACTGGATGCATGCGATTGTGCATGGGTGGTGCTGCACAGCAACATACTGCCCAGAAACGCTGTTGAGTCTCTGTCCTTGAAGGCTTTCAAGTGCAGGCTAAGCAAATCCATGGCTGACCTGAAATACCACAGGTCACAATCCTGCTTCCAGTGGAAGGCCGGACTGGGCGGACCCCAGAGATCCCCTCCAACCACCACTTCTATGACTGTAAAAGTCTAAGCCACCATAGTGGTCCCCAGACAGTAAACAAAATTGAGTTACCCATTCCTCCTATTCCTGCCTTCCTCCCTTTCTCCCCTGCTCTATTCCTCTCTCCCTTTAAGTTATATTATGACATGTAATTACCATCATGTTTAAGGGACTAGTAAAAAGTCCTTCCTTTTCAGTTGGGGTTACTCTGCTTGCCACCCAATCATTTTATACAGTTACGATTTCTAAGGCACCAAGATCTGTCAGACTTTGTTTACATCTTATTTTACTGGATCAGGCACCTTATGCATCTTTGCTAAAAACTGCAAACTTTTTCTGATACCATAGCATTGTTCTTCCCATTCTTAGAAAAGGGACTTTTTTCCTTACTGAACATCATTTGTATCCTCGCTGCTAGACCTGCACAATTTAATGGTTAAAATTCAAATAGAGCCATACATACTCATCTTCCCAAGAGACAACATAAATCCAAGATTTTAGCCCAGAACCACAATGACATACGAACCAGAACTGCTGAAGCAGTATGACATAGCTAAGTGAATTCTCCATCAGATCAAACTGTAAAAACAGAATCTCTGTTAGCACAAGGATTTAAGCACGCAGGTGGCATCTCAAGTACTAGAGGGAACATGGGTTAACAGCCAGTCAAACAAATCTATTTGTGACAGTAAACCTGTTTCCGTGATGGGCTTAATAAAGTATGTCAGCATGTTAGACGATTCAGAAATCAAAATGTATGTGTCTCAAACTCGGGTAATAACACTAGCCAATAAGCAGCAAATTTCAAGTGTCAAGTCCTTAGCATTAAACCTTTTAAAAAAACAGACTCCAGCCAAAAAGCTAATGCCAAAGTTAAAATCTGGGATACGAATGCCCATACACTGTTGGGCAAGGTATTGCAAACCACAAACTAATTGGGAACACGTATACTTCAGAATGACACACATTTGCAATGCAATACCTTACCTTTCAAAATAGGAAATCTAGTTCTGTTTACAAAGGAGAAGTAAATGAACCTGATCACAAGTCTCTGACACTAATCGAGTTGTTTATTCTGGCAAAAGGATTATCTTTTTAAGACTACGATGCAAAGTAGTATAAGATTTATGTAAAGACTGAAGCCATAGCAATAGCCCATAGTCTGCCACACACTTGAAACAAAACCAGATAAAAGTGTTTCATATTGATATATTTGATGGACTAGATATATAATGGAACAGAACATTAAACTTTTATGAATAAATAGACGAGATTTGCATGTGTAAACGGCACATAGGCCAAAGAGTATGGTCAAAAATGTAGAAAAAATATATAAAAAGTCTGAAATGTACTTTTAAAACCACCCAAACCAATTCTCTTTAACAGATTCTGAACCACCATGTTATGCACATAGACAGCATGTGTAACACGATTAAAACATTCCTGTTGGTCTCTCCTCATTTCCTCTTCTCTCAAACTACTTCTTAGGCCTTCTTGAAAAGCCGTTATTTATCCTACTCAGTGCACTGCTGTAGGACACCAAGATTCTCTGATGATGAGTTTTGTACACTGGCATACAATCACTTTAGCCTGGGTAAATTCACTGCAAATAGGCAAAGCAATGTATTGCAGAATGTATACCTCATTAATGTCAGATTATTCAGAAAGATACAACTGAGGTCCGGATATTGCTTTGAAAAAGAAGGAGTATATTTCTGCAACTCTTTTCTTCTCCTAAGTGAGGAATATTTTTGAAGCTTATTTATTGCACAAATAAGGTACTATACAATGAAGCTTTCAAGCTTCATTTTTAGGGAGGGTTGGCTACATAAATTCAGCCAGTTTTTTAAACCCACCAGCCATTAAAATCTTGATACTGGTTGCTTTTATTGGATTATATCCTCTAACTCTCTCAGATGTAAATTTCCGGCGATAACCTGTGCAGCAATAAACTTCATTCAGCCACAAGAGTGTGCATGTGAGAGGATTGCAAATCTCCTCCGCCAAACCAGAATTAGCCGGTATCGCAGGAATGAAAGAGCGTGGAGATTTGAAATTGCAGGGAATGGAGACAAGGCGGTGCAGGAGACGAGCAGCCTGGGTAGCAAGAGGCCCA
>NW_009216163.1:0-30466 GCF_000690835.1 Fulmarus glacialis | reverse complement strand
TTTTATAATCAAAATATATAAAATTTTAATCCAGACCAATTAATGTTTTATAAATGTTTCTATTTATGTATGCATTTTATGTGCGTTCTCAGCAAACAGGGGCAGAGAGTAAATGTTTGAAAGCATTTGAGGTCTGTCTTCCCTTGCTTTGTTCCTATTTACCTGTACTCCAGCTTCAGCAAAGGCTTTCTCCTCTGCAGGTGTCCAGATGCTTGGGTTTTCTCTGATCTCTTTGTGATTTACCCTATATGTTGGATTCCCATTAAAGTTGATGACATACTGATAGATATATTACATACATACTTTAATCTCCACATATTCATTGTAGAAAACAAAACAAAACAAACCCAAAACAAAAAAAACTTGAGGAGGAAGTCTCCCCTCCCTTTAGGACAGGGGGAAGTACTGTAACCACCAGCAATCAGATGATTGATAGCTAGAAATTTTAGGAAAACACAGGCTACCCCACATAAGGATTTACATCGATGGGAATTTGGCTTGCCGGATGGTTTCAGGACTGTGCACAATGCACACAGCGCTGTACTGCGGTACGACAATAATCCTTACGGGGAGGATGAAGGACACATTCTTGCAGCTGAGCGTTTGCAGCTCAAAGTCACCGGGAGCTGAGGGCACGCTGTGCATTACTGGAAGCGTGTGTTCTGTCTTTTTCTGCTTATTTATTTGATTTTTGCTGGGTGTAGCCATCACTGTTTATTATGTTAGTTTCCAGTTCCAATGTTGGAATGGCAAAAGAAGCTAGTTGTTAGTGTAGCTTTTTTTTTTCTTTTTTTTTAATTACTGCTGAGGTCTGTTGTTCTGATGTGAAAAATACAAAAACTTTTCAGTGTATTGATCCTAAAATATTCATTAAAAAGTAGGTTGGTAGTGATCCTAAAATATTCATTAAAAAGTAGGTTGGTAGGTTGTAGAGGAAGGAGAGTTGATATAAAAAGAGAACGTGCAGAGGAAATGAAAATCAAATAAAAGTTCTCAGTCACTCTGAGTGTTACAGATACATTCAGTTTTTTACATTAATGTCAGCCGTCATTTTCACAGTGTGTGAAACCAAAAAGTCAAACTGGGAATTTACTTTGCTGTATATATTTTCATAGGAAGCTGATTAAATGTGCTCATAAACTGAAGCATTTTTGTATAATGCTGTATCAATTATATCTGAATAAATTACGTTTAAGTGACAAATGGGTTATTGTATGCAACAATTATTACTTGCAAAAGGGTGTAAATCTCTCACATAACTTTAATGAAGAAATTGAAGTGACTCATTCTGTAGTCAGATCAGCTAGTGCTTTGAGTCCTTCGGCTCTGGTTTCTTAGTGCTAGTTTGCGTGTCCGGTTCCAATAGGATACTCCTGTGCAGAGCTTTTTCTTTTGTTTCTTCTGTAGCTTTTTCAGACCCTGCTATCTTTTCTCCTTCGTCCAAGGAGTTTCTTATTTTTATTTGTGCATCATTAATATATTCTGTCTCGTAGTTCAAGTATTGAGCTTATAAGATCTTAATCTACTGTTTCTTCTATGTGCCCAAATGCTGAAAAAAAATAGGGAAAAATTGTGGTTTATGCTACAGACTTGTGCCTGAAGTTCCCCACAGCATTCTATAAAGAAAATTAAGTACCTCTTATATATTTTTCTCTTCTCGCATAGTTTAAATCATTTCATGAGAGCTATTCACTGAAATACCAATTGACCTATTTTATTCTAATAAACTTTTTGTCTTGATTATTTTATTAAGGTTTGAACAAGCTTTTATCAACAGCATGATCCGTAGCATGGTAAAATCTGAGAGAACATATTTTTGGATAGGATTGCAAGACCTTAACAACACAGGAGAATACTTTTGGCTAAGTACAGCGGGAAAGAATCGCTCTGTGAGCTACACAAACTGGAACAAGCACCAGCCCCGTGAGTAACATGCCGATAAAAAAAGAAATGGCTTGGAGGTGGGCAGTGCGCTCTCTTCCCCCTGCCACCGGTGGCTTAGCAGTGACTGAAGAGTCCCGGTCCTTTCCTCCCTGCCTGGTCAAGAGAGCAGAGAGATAAGCCTACATTTTCTATCGACTCTGTAACTTCCTACCATGGATTGAGTTAGATGAGTTGGCAGTTGTGGAGAAGCCGGAGCTTCCTTCCCCGCTTTCCACCTGGGTGCTGTTATCGTCGGCTCCCCAGCTGTGGCAGGATGCTGGATGTCGCTCTTCCCACCCTCCGGTGTGGCGAGGCCAAAATTAATAGCCACACCACACACTCCTTGCAGACACAGCTAATCCCTGAAATTTTTCTTTTTCTGTGAGATGTTTTTCATACATTCCTTTATGGCCTTTTCAAGGAGGCCATCAGAGACTCGCAGCAAAAGGTCCCAGAGAAGTCATGAATTTTATTCAGTAACAGTCACAGTTTGTAATTTGCATTTTATAGGAAAAAAAGAGGGCAGAGTTGCCTTAGATACATTTCTGTCAATAAGAGCGCTGTGTGGAAGTTTCTTCTTCTTCTTCCCCTTTAGTTTGTTGGTATTTGGTTTGCTTGTTTGTTTTATAGTAATCTAAAGGAAAACATTCCCAGAAAATGAAAAATGAAAAAATGAAATAGTTGTTCAACCTTTGAAACATAAACCTCTTAGCAATACCTGAGAATAGAGACATAATAACACAGACGCTCCATTTAACTAATTGCTTCTCAGTTTCGGACTCTTTACATTTTTTGCTTTACTACTGCAGTTTGCAAAAGTACTATTTTAAATTGCACTTCATCTCCTGCATGTTGTTAGAGGAGCCCTTCATTATGGTTCATTTTACAAGCTCAAGTCAGCCAAGACAGGCTTATAAACTGGTCACTGACCAGACAATTTGCTACTTTTGTAAGTTCACTGAGGTTTTATCCAGAACCTGATGCCAATAAAACAGTCACTTCAGCAAAAATTCACAAAATTCAAATGCTTTATTCTGATACTCAACACTTATCCCCATGTCTAGGTCATTCTGGAGGATGTGTGGCTATGCGAGGGCAGCACCCCATTGGTTATTGGGAGGTGAAAAGCTGTAAGAACTTCAAAGCAATGTCATTGTGCAAGCAAAAAATCAATTCTTATGAAGAACCTGAACTTACTTTTCAAAAACATTTGAGTTCCTGCTATTTTGGATGGGAGTCAGAAGCTAATCTGCTCAACTGCTACAAGGTATGTGACAAGCTTGCTTTGAATTTTTCTGATTCTGCATCAGCTTAGGGCTACACTGTTCCCAAAATATTTTTGATAAAGCATTATTTCTTTCACTCAACAAACAAAAATTGTTACCATCCTTCACTGCATTTTAAAGTGAGTGAAAAGTCTTAAGAATCAGAACTATACTTGGAATATACATGGCTTTACTGTAGGAAAACCTGCAAATAATACTTGATTTTTTTATGGGTTTCTGAAACAACTGGTCTCCAAAATCAATTACATTTATGACAGTGTTTATTTTATTGCAGATATTTCACAATGAAAAGGTTCTGATGAGAAGAACATGGGATGAAGCAGAAGCGTTATGCCGAGATTTTGGAGCACATCTTGCTAGTTTTAGCCATATCTATGAAGAGACATTTTTAAACAATTTATTATATACAATTTTTGATAGGTAAATACATTTTTTTAACACCAACAAGATTTATCTTAATCAGACTAATATGTAAAAATAATCTACAATTTAGGTTCTTCCATCCTCTTTACTAGTGGCTGAAGACGTCTCTACTCTAACATGAACTTAGAAATGGGTGAAAAGAAGTGTATTAGCAACACTGTAATGTGATTCTTTTCAAAGGTGATCTTTGTAGTAGATGTCGAGCAACTGTTAATGTCAAGGTCAAATTCTTGTGAGTTAACATTCTCCATTGAAATGGAGGTTCAGCAATTTTAATCCGATTTTAAATGTTTTTATCTTTAAAAATATAATTTAACATTTTACTAAGAAAACCAGAGTTTACTTCAAGGACACGAAAAAGTTAAGAAATGTATTACAGAATGATATATTGAATTCAGGAAGAAATGAATATGGGTATTTGCACTATTTAAAAAATAATTTCTGAAATAGCTAAGGAAAAAGTGCACGAGAAATGTTATTTTCTTTGTTTCCATCATAGGACAGAAGACAGACAGTTCTGGATTGGATTTAATAAAAGAAACTCGCTTTCTGGAGGGACATGGCAGTGGTCTGACAGAACACCTGTAACTATCTGCATACTATATATTTCAGTAACCTTTCAAGTCATATCTGAGCATAAGTTCACAAAAATAAGCTTTGTGAGCAAATGTTGGTCAGGGAAACTGTTTGGTTTTCGTGTCCGCATACTTCACGTAAAGTAATTGTTACAATAGGGTTAATAGTACACTACTATTAAAATAGCAGCCTGCGCAAAGGGCTGTGCAACTGCGAAAGGAATTTGGTAGGATTATAAAGTTTTGCAGATGTGTGCTTTCCTGCAAAGCACATTGCGTTTAGGCCAGGACCAGGCATATGCAGAATGAACACACGTGTGTGTGTGTGTGTGTATGTGTGTGTGTATATATATATACACACATAATTACACATGTACACATGCACACACATTGGAAAGCCTTAGAGCTGTGCTTACATGCTTTATTTGTTCTATGACTGTTAGGTTCATGCCTGCATTCAGAGCTAAGTCTTTCCTTTTTTGATACCACTTCTGATTTTGCATCCTTGAAGACATTGGTGCCACATGCCCCACTAATGGTTAATACCTGGGATTTAAACATCGAACAACTGAAGAAGGGTCAGTTTTTAAACTGTAATTGGTTTTCAGCCTTGAAGAACAGTGCCAGCTCTGCCATTGTTACTTAAGTCATTTCAGAATGAGAGTGCAAAGTTCAATCATGCAACATGTTGAACCAAAGCAAAGGCTGTTAGATGGGGCAACTACTGTTAATCATGTCAAAAAATTATTAGGTTTCATAGCTATTCAATTATTTTTACGAAGAAGGAGTCTGATATAAGATGCGGAAGTTGAACAGGACATTGAGAGAACATGATTATGGACCCTATTTTTCGGATTTTACCACCATAATTTAGGTGGTCCTCTAGTTGTTGCTTATGATGGTCTTACCATACACACATCTCCAAATCCTTCCTTTTTCTCCATAATGAGATTTTGAAATGTGTCATCTTGGATTGTCGGTGAAAGATAATGAATGTGCTGTTTTCAGGTTGTATCTTCATTTTTGGAGAGCAAGTATATTGAAGACGACTCAAGAAACTGCGGTGTGTTCAAAGTAAATAGAACAGTCTTTCCAGCACACTGCAATGAAAAGCGTGAATGGATATGCAAAATACCAAAAGGTGAAATGTTAATTAACATATATTGTCTATTATACCCATTACTTGCAATTCAGGAGAGACAAGGGGAAAAAAAAATCTAAAAGCCTGCTTTTTAGCCACATCTGGAGTTCTCCTCATTGGTCTTCTGCATGAAATCATGGCAAAGCTATATGTGGCCGTTAGGGTGTGTTGGCCAGTTAACAGATTTAATATGTGCAGTCAGTTTAAAATTGGATAGTAATGATGAGCAGTTAGTTAGCAGGAGTTAATCGAAGTTCTTATTTCTAAAGGTTACTAAAGATGTTGTTTAGTAAGTGTGGCAATTATTTTATTTTATTCCATGTTCAACTCCTTTTTTTGTCCCTGAACGAGAATAGCAATATTCTTTATGATTTTGATTAAATCCTTACCATGTGGAGAAAGCAATTTCAGTGAAATATCTCTTTTCATTCTTAATCAGCAATGTTTTAATTTATTTATGTATTTTTGCAGGTGTTAAACCAAAGAATCCAAATTGGTACATAGCTGGTATGAAAACATTTTCTTTTTTCACATCTTGAAACATTATAACTTGGAAATACAATTTAAGCCATTGGTAAAAATAAAATAACTGAAGTGTTCTGAGTTAAAAATTCACATTAAGGAACTCAGTTAGAACTTGTTGCTACCGATCAAAATCTGCCACTCCTTTGTTTAGGAACACTGAAACATCAGATACTATTTCGGTTAGGTACAGGAATGTTGCCAGTAATAAGCACAAGAGTTTGATAACCTCTCCATCACATTAAAACTGCCTTTTTGCAAAGGCTGGGCAACTCTCCTAATATTACTGCAGTATCACAGGATAGAATATTAAAAAAAAAAATTACTCGTAGTGCATTTTTTTTTTTTCATAAATTGATATGTTAAATACGGTTCTGCTGTTAGTTGTGGCATATTTGTCCTCTGACACATGGCTGAAGGCGGGCCACGGGGGTCACAAAGAATGAGGCTTGAAATTTTTAGGAGTTTTTACCCCTGCACACCACTGACTCTTTTGCTCATTTTCTAGAACTGCCGTGGTCATATTATCAAGGAGCAGAGTATCTTTTCCATGTCAGTCCTACGGACTGGGAAACCTATGAGTTTGTCTGTGGCTGGCTTCGCAGTGGAATGGCAACAATAAATTCTTCTGGTGAACAAGCCTTTATTCAAAATAGAATTAAGAAGGTAACAAAAACTATCCCTTTGAAAAAATAAACCCTCAGGCAGTAACTGGCTATTTTCTGCTGCATCTTTCAGAATATCTGGCTGCCTGTTGTGCCAGGTAGAATCCGAAAGACATTTTACTTAAAAAATATTTCTCTTGCTGTCTTCATTTCCCACATCCCTCCCTGAAGCCCTATTTAGCTAAAGAAGTCAGTAACATTTCAGAATCTGCAGAATCATCTCTGCTAATGAGCAGGTCGGTCAGTCTGCCTCAAAAGACCCAAAAGGAGCGAAAACCAGCTTCCTATCCCAAAGTTATGAAAGTAATTAGGGGTAAAGAGAAAGGTTTGTTTCACATGTGCTGTACATCCTTCTCTGTTTCTTCTTCTTCCCCCATCCCCCCATGACCAAGGGGACCCGTCGTGGTTCCTCAGGTGTTCACACAGCAGTTCTACACCCACCGGGATGTCTCCTGATCCCGCACAGTTTCGTAGTTACGCTCTGTTCCCGTGCAGTAACTTGCAGCTGGTTTTCAGGTAGCAATACCGAGGGGCATTTCAGTGGGTATATTAGCATGAGGTGGGCAGTAAGTCCAGATGTTTGAAACAGTCTTCATAGTTTAAATCCTCAACATAATGATTTGAAAGGTTACTCTTGGGGAGAGCTGGCCAAAAATGAAGAATTACCAATTTCCCTGCACCTTAATTAAATTTAGAGCTCTAAACCATAGAGGTGGGTGCTTATGACCTTGCAAAATAGATTACCTTTTCCTCTGTGTTCGCCAGCTTGGGCAAGATTTGCATGTGTCCACACATTTGTATGATGTCTCCTGAATTAAAACCCTTTGTGACTATGGATATTTATATGGGAAAAAAAGACATCTGCCTCTAAATTCCTCCTCTGGATGAAGGCAGAATTTTTGTAGAATCACTCTGATGTAAGAAACAGATTTGAAGCTGAGAAATAGCTGCAGCAGCAGATGAATTCCCAAGAAACAAAGTCTGTTTTCTTTCAAGTGTTCTCAGTAAAAGTGAAATAAGGAAAATACAAAAAAAAAAAAGAATAAAAATAATCTGTCTGCCTTACTGAGGGCAAAATTCTATGGCTGTAATGTAAAGGGGTATCATAGTGTAATTTTTGAAAGAACAACTAGTGCTGGGTAGAAAAGCTCTCGACTGACTCTAGCTTAGTTTTGCTTGCATTGTGTACAGTCTTCTCTGCTTTTAACTTATAATAGAAAGCATAAGTAGAGTTGCGTTGTATTAAGATGGGGTTTTAAAGTTTTCAAGGGATTATTCATCATTTTTATCTGCTATTTAAGTAGTTTTGTGTCAAAATATAATGAACTGGATTTAAACTAACAGTTCATGGCAGAAATAGCTTATAATGAAAGAGCAACATAACCAACAAGGCTGTCGTCTTCCACATCTACCAGAGGTTGTGTTGTGATGTAATTACTACCTTACCTAAAACTGAATGTTTATGACTTAAAAAATGACATAACTTTAAAAAAAGATGTATTTTTCCAACTTAAGAGCACTTAAAATGGCTAATCCAATGCTGCTTTAAAGTCACATTTGCTTACAAGAGATCTTTTAAAAGCAGTTTTATCATTAAAATTAGTAGGTATTAGAGCAGTTTGTGAGCATTCCGTGATGAAAAAGCCAAGTCTACTCCCTTGGCATTGGAAATCAGGTTAACTTCCTTGAAGTTTCGTCTCAGAATATAACATATGCAGCTATTTTAAAGCCAGTATAGCCAGGTGTGTCCCTAAGTGATTGTAACCAGTTTCCTGTGGAAGCGGGAGTAAGAGTGGCAATCACTAAAACAATACTCAGCAGTCTAAATAGACTTTGCATGTGTCATTAGAAAACTTGGTCAAAATTTCTTAGCATGGAATTTGAAATCATGTTTTTCGCTATTTCTTTAAAAATGTGCAGGCTGAGTGCTGTGATTAGAAAACTAAACTCACACACCAGGCAATACCGAATCAGACAGCATTCCTGAGTCTTTCCTTTGTGAAAAATGTCTTACTTCCTTCATTTGATACTGCTATGTAAGCTGGTGAAATCCTAACTATAAGTCCAAGGACAGTGTGGCTGCCATAACACAGGCTGCACTTCAGTTCTTTCTGGAAAAAAATAAATGCTTCTCAGAGACAGGGTGGCTTTTCCAGTGTCCTGCACATCCACAGCTTTTTTTGTTGTTGTTGGCTCTTTCGCAAAGACCCCAAAGCTGTGACTATTGACTGGCTAACCCTGAAAGTGAAGCAGTTCAAAGTTTAAGGGAGAATTAAGTCAGCACAGCAATAAGAAGCGGCTGTTTGAATTACATTATTTCCGTGACTTCTCCATAATGCTTTGCCTTTTAGGAGTGGAGGTCTAGACCCTTTCATAAGAACATCAATCAGTATGGAAAGCATCTCTAGGAATCTCTTGTATAACCTACACGAAGTCAGTAAATGTTCATAGAAAACCTTTTGCAAACATTAAGGACCAGCGGTATTATATTAATGCTAAAAGGAAATATTTGCTATTGTCTGTTTTTAGGAGTTGGGAGGAAAACAAATTCTGGCCTAAGACTACAGTCCTTTTCAAGCCAAATAGGCTGTAAATTCCTAAAATTGTAAACTCCTAATTTACAGAAGATACATCAGCAATCCAGTGGAAACTGGGGGCTAAATTATGCTCTACTTACGTGAATAATCTTACTGAAGTGACATAAATTTACATGGGCAGGATTTAGCCCGTGTTCTTCTCATTGGAACCCAATGGAGATGTTATTCATCCGAATACAAACAGAGCCTGATTTTAGGGGTTTGTTAATGCTTTAGTAAGAGGGCAACAACAGTTAAACATACGGCATAACTTTTTTTTTTTTATAGCTATCGAATAGTGATGTTCACTGGTGGATTGGATTGCATGCAGAAAACCTTGGCGATGAATTTCGGTAAGAATACGTAGACTTCAGCTGCTCTGTTTACAGGCTGCCATTCAGTCTGATGGACTAAAACAGTTTGATGACTGAGTGGGATATCGAAGAGACAGCTTCAGTTCTCATGTAAATATCACTCAGAATATATTACCCTTAATTTGTCTCTGTGTTATGGTATTTCTTCTAAAAGGGGTATAAAAGATACACGCCAAAGACATGAATATCAACCTTGTGGTTGTCTGTTTTTTTAAAGCTTAGTTAATAAAGGGGCACTTTCTACCCTGTATCTGCTTGCAAACACTTTTAATGGAGGTTGTGTTTTCAGGTAAGGATAGGAAAAAGTGTAACTACACTCTTAACATTTCTGTGCAGCTGGAGAGATGAATCACCACTAACATACCAGAACTGGAATGAAGGGAGGGAGAGAGATCCGCAGAAACCAGGGAAAAGATGTGGCTTCATTTCATCACAAACAGGTTTATTTTATATTTCCTTTTTTGCAGGAGTTGTGACTTGATTCTGTTGTTGGCCAAAGGGGTAATATTATAATTGCTTTCAAGAAATGCAATCTATATTACATGGTCTTGTCACATGGTTGTAATTTGCATAACTGCTTTTATGGTTAAGAAAAGAAAATTAAAATACCATGAATATGCTCAGAGACTAGATTATAGGATTTGATAGTTCCAGTACTTTAGTGTCAAAATATAAACATTGCAGTGATACTGAATCTTTAGTTTTACTTAAGAATCTGTTATGTGGCACAGCAAAAATGTTAATGCATTGCTGGTTTTCACAGTCAGTTTTCTCATAACCAAATAAGCCAGATGGACAAGCAATAATTTTTCCTACGTTTATAAACTGTTTTCCTATCAGCACACAAGTTTAAATACTCAGGTTTCTAGCTTATTTTTGATCCCATAGCCAATCTGCTGAGGGATTTTTGGGTACCATGGTTTTGGTACTAGCCTTTACAACATCACATAGCTATATATTTTGCTACAGTAATAAAAACAATCACAGTGCTGCTGATTCCACTGATTTCTGTCATCTCACAGTCTCTGTTTTCTGAAGATCTGCAAGTCATAGTAAACCGTGAGGTTCCATAGAAAGAAGAAATACCCAGCTTTGTATTTGTGAGAAGGGCTGAAAAAAATTAATCCAGTTGCACTCTTGTAATCTCAGCCTCAAAAGCCAAAACTGAAAAAATGTGAAACCTTCTTTTTTAAAACACGAAATCTCGGAGTTTTGATTCATGACTTTCGAGTGCTTGAGTTTGGCGTTACTACAGTTAGTATCGGATAAAAGGAAGAGATGCCCACCCTCCCCCCTCAGCTGGCCAGCAGATGGGAGCTGGTCAACAGCTTGTTGAATGCACTGTGTTCTAATGAAAAATGTATTTTCCTCCTAAGCAGGTCAGCGTTTTGTGTCAGTACCTGCATCTTGCCAAAAATTTTCAATGTAAGGAAGTCAAACTATTTTATCTGGAAGGCATCATTTCTATACCTTTCCTTTTTTTTGGCATAACTAATATTTTTTTAAATACATGATGATATAGGCATATGTTATATGACTCAGTGTAGAGGAATTGGTTTAGCTTAATAAAATCAAACTGGGAATAAAAGTATGGGCCCCATGGACCATCAAAACCACTGTAATGCAATATGTCCAAATGTATTTGATGTAGAATCTCGTCTTAGTCAACCACTAATGGGTACCCTTCTTAACAATATCTAAGCTAGCTAAGAAAAAAACCTTTTCCAATTCTCAAGCCAATACTGAACTGTGATTTGTCTTTTTACACAGGACTCTGGGGTGATGAAAACTGTACTGTCTCTCTTCCCTGTATTTGTAAACGTAAATTTGCATGGAAAATAGAGAAAGAGATTCCAAAAGACCCGAACCAACAAGGAACATGTCCCAAAGGATGGTTGCACTTTGGATTCAAAGTAAAACATTTTTTTCTGCTGTTTGAGTATTCAAAATGCCTTCCATATTTATGACAGAAATCGGACTTCTTAAGGATTATTCAATATTTGAAGATTTTCTTCCTTTTTGAAAGCAGGGCCCTTGGGTTTATAACTACGGACAGTGATACAAAGGTTTACAGCTATTAAGTAACTTTGCACACAGAAGTTGTCTTAATAAGGTGTCAAAAATTTTACTTTAGTTGAAGGAAATGAATACTCATATATGCAAAAGCTATCTAAGTGCTTTTGCTGTAAAAAGCCTGTTCCATCCTCTCTTTTCCACTTATGACAATTCCAAGAGTCTTTTATGGTCTCAAAACAGATCTCTGACCCCTTGTTGTACTAAATGGTCCCTAACTGCTGTCATTCTCCAAAACCCTTCAAATAGGGTTTGTCAAAGATAATTATAAACCAAAGTCTGTTTGCAATTGAAGGTCAAAAGGCAATTATTTCATCAGGCTTCTCTTAAATACATATGTTCCAAAATAGCAACATGCATTGAGGTGGCTGGATTTAGCCCAGTGCTGAACTGCAGTGGCTACAAGAATAAATTTAACCCAGATTGTGTTTGCCTTTAAACAACTGATTGGAATCCAAGCCTGATTGCAGCTGAAAACTGATACCAAGCATGTTGGAGAGGTCCATTGCAGGACCGAAACAAATGAAATACTTAGTTTTCAGTAACAGCGTGTGAAATGTTTTAGTGATCGCTCTTAGTGATTGATAGCTTTTAAACTGGAGAAAAAACAAAACAAGCCTTTTTTTGTTTGTTTTTTTTAAACAGTGCTTTTTGATACAAATTCCAAAGGATCCAGAGCATCTGAGAAACTGGTACTCTGCACAAGAGTTCTGCAGTAGCTATGATGGGTCACTCGCTTCCCTCGAAGATGAACTGGAACAAGGTAGAACACTGAAAATACTGTTAAATAAATAGAATTTTATTTTCATTAGGATGCTATAGTAAAGTTTCATCTTGGATACAGATTTAGGAAAAAAGATCGCTCAGATCCTACTCATGGTTCCACTGCTTTCAACAAATTAGTGTTTCTCTTTCCCAATTTCCCAAAATGTAAAGATTCAAATATCCACTGAGCTATATGACAGGTGCGTTTTGAAGAGTAATTATAATTTCTTTTGTGCTTACTACCATGCATTAGAAATACAAAAAAAAATGGAATACCCATTTAAAAATTTGCCGTGTAAAATTTCTCTGTTATGAATGCAGCATCACACTGTTATAAAAGCAATCTCATTTTCGTCCTTTAATAGTACTTAAAAACTGATCTATCACAAAAATCTGTGGTAGAATTTCATACATTTGTAAAACCACTTATTTGGAGGTGGGAGGAATCTCACTGGCTATCTTTAATTGAGAAATCTTACTTTCAGCTAAAACTGAGAAAAGCTTTTTCAGTGCGACAGTACTCTGAACTAATACTTAAGTTGTTCAAGCTGCTGTGAACATTTCTGGAACACTTATTAGTTAATGGACTAGATCCTAACCCAACTGAAGTTAATCAACTTAGCTGAATTTATGGTTAGATGACACTGAACTGCCGCTCATGTTCTTACTTTCTAGTAACTA
The DNA here is from genome assembly GCF_000690835.1 of Fulmarus glacialis. NCBI lineage: Eukaryota > Metazoa > Chordata > Aves > Procellariiformes > Procellariidae > Fulmarus > Fulmarus glacialis. The sequence continues at coordinate 17,462 of NW_009216163.1, read as the reverse complement.
TGTAATGTCATTGATGAGTAATTAAATTTGTCAGTGCTTTAGTGTATTGGAAGAGACTTCATCTATCCCTAAATGGTTACCAATTAATTATATTTTATTCCTGTTTCATTTTTCAGCTTTCATAACAATGAATCTATTTGGACGGAAAACTAGTGTTTGGATAGGTTTCCAGAGTGACGATTATGAAAAATGGGTGAATGAAAAACCTCCGATGTATTCTAACTGGTCTCCAGTTGAAGTAGTGGATGTGAGTATTTCCAGGGGGGTTTAAGGACAGTGAGAAGTTGTTTCATCCATAAAAATCATGACTGCCACAAAGACAAGGCCTAACTTGTTACAGCAACTTAGTCTTCTCTTAATTTTTGCAACTTCAGACAACTGTGGGCACAGATCTATAGGCATAACTAGGGGTAGCAAAAAAGGCACTATCAAGACAGTTATTTATGTAATTTGTGGCTATAGTGACATTCTCTTGCAATTGCTTTTAAGCACCGAAGTTTTAATTCTATGGTTAGTATCATATGCTGGGTCTGAGCAAAGTTTAGGAATAAGATTATGGATGTCATATTTTAATACATTGTTTTACACAACATTAGTCCATATTGGGCTTAGCATTTTAGTTTGTTTAGTGAAAGCTAGTGACTTTTTTATTCTGAGGTTATTGTTTCAAATTGTATGTATGGGAGTGTTCATTGTTCTACCTAAATATTTATAACAGTGACTCACAGATAATTATTCTTCTAAATTTAATGTAATAATTATGCATTGTTTTTACACAGTGTCTTTTCTAATTAATATAAGGTTCTGTGTTGATTGCAGAGACAGCGTTATAACAGTGCAAACATTCAAGAACAACTTCCACTATGTACATTGGTATCAAATAATCCTAATTTTTATTTTACGGGAAAATGGTACTTAGAAAGCTGTCAGAAGAATTATGGGTTTGTGTGCCAAAAGACTCAGGGTAAGGTTTTGTTTTGCTTTGCTTCTGTTCTCTTTTCTTACTATATTGAATTCATCTTACGTTATTTTTATCTAGAAGCAGCTTGTTATAGGTGTCTATAAAACCAGGAACATGAAAGATTTCTAAGATGGTTCTACTCTGATATTTAGACAGACTAGCTCTACACTATTTAATAAATCAGTAGCTGTGATGTAGAAATAATTTCTAAAAAAATGTTTTGTTATTAAATTTTCTTCCTAACTGAGCTTTCTGTTGCGTATCTTAGATTCAGGAATAGAGATGAAATTTCATGTTCTCTGTTGTGGCAAGCAGAGTAGCAGCATGAAATTACAAAAGGCAAAACTGAGGGTAATTTTGATGAAAATATGATTTTTTTTGTTTGTTTGTTTTTGTTTTTTTGTTTTTCTTAGGGGGTGGGTCTTGCAAAATGAGATCAGAATAGACTCTAGAAAATGCATTTCTGTGAGCAGTGCGGAACGAATGGCCGATCAAAGAGTTTGGCTTTTCTTTTCACGCTTCTCTAATTCTGTTACCATAATGTTCACCTGCCAGAAGCACAAAGCTTTTGCAGAGAACATGCGTTGTTTGGTTTCCTCAAGCCACATTCCGGCGTTGCCTCTCGGACTGGGAGCCGCTGGCATCCCCGGGGCGCCCGGGCAGCTTTGGAGCCCCGTCCCAGGGGCTGCTGCAGCTCTGCCAGTGGGAAGCTGCCAGAGCATGTTACCAAAATAGACCAGCAGCAAATTATTAACCCTAAGGCAAAAGGAGGGCTGTAATCTGAGCCTGTAAGGAGCGTCCTTGGGTGCTGTACTTACTGCGGGTGTGGTTTTGTATGGCTTAACTTTATATATCACCTCTTAGTTAAGCCTGGGTCTAAAGAGACAATCCTCTCCTGCTGGCTCCCTAGGAGACGAGGGAGGGTGAGTCGAGAGGTAGAATATACAAATACAACCTTTGGGCAGTGCTCACATGTGGCTCTAGCAAACCACAGCTGTATTTGACATAATTTATTATGAACTACAGTTGCGATGGGTGCTGGAGTAATCCTGCACGCAGTGCAGAAAAAATAAATAAATACATTTTCCTGCTGTTTTGTTTCATTTACCTCCTAACATTTGTATTTTAACCTCTTGCTGATGCTTCAGACAGATGGAAAAGGTTTTAAAAGGCAGGTAGGAAAACTGTTGCCTTAGGGCGGCCAGGCTGCAGGGTGTGCGGGGGGGATTGGGGCTGCACTGACTGCTCAGGACCCTCCCCACCTTTCACGTGAGTGAACGTGAGCATGGCCCATGGGCCCTGGCCAAAGCATGGAGGGGGTGGAAGGGACACGCTGAGCCCCATGTGCAGCAGAGTGCTCCTGGGGGTGAAGGGACCAGTCCTGCCTCCCCCGTGTGACACCCATGGCGCTCTCCCAAACCATCAGGCAGTTCAGCTTGCTAATTCAGCAGAAAACTTTCCTGTCTCTTTTCCCCGCCCCCCCAAATTGATGTCATTTTGTGCAGCTTTTCCAGGCTGCATCGGCTCAGTGCAGGGTCAGGCAAACACCAGACCTATGCGTGGGAATATGCAGCTGGAAGAGCAGAGAAGCAAGGAAGGGAGAAGTGAGACAGCCTCTTGCTGGCAATGGTGAACTGCTAAATTTCCTCAAATGTCCAAACAAACGTGTCAATTCCTGGAAAGATGAGCTGGTGCTTTGCTTCTGCCATCCTGTCTGTATCCCGTCTCCCCTTTTTTGAATTTTTTTCTGTAGGAGACTAAAATGAAATAAACCAGCAGGAGATCTGAACTGGGCTCTGATCTCTTAGTGATGCTTGAGTTAGGATTGTGTCAGCATTTCACTGTGTTTCCTGCCTTTTCTTTTTTTAAGCAGTGACATGCACTGAAAGCTGGAACAAAATAGAGTGCTTCAGTTAGCTCAAGAGCAAAACCTCTTGCTTAGAAAGTTCTAATTTTAAATGATTTGTGGATGACAAATAATACATTGATTTACTATTTTAAGATGCTTGTTAACACTCCTCTCTTAGTCATAAAGGGAACCAAGTCTAAAAACACTCCACCTTGTAGCAAAGCAACCACTTCATTTTGTAATCACAGAGAAGTTTTAGAGACAGAAGTAATTAATCCAAACTGACAAACGGGATTAAAACTGAGGCATTGCTTTATTTTAATAGTCTTGTTTAAAGTATACTGCGGGCATTCATACACATTAGCAAAGGTATTTGCCTCCTGTAGAAAAGCGAGCATGGCAGCATCAAAGACTGGGCTGGGGTGATGGTCTCTGTCTCCTGGTTTTTTTCTCATGGGAGACTCTCTTTATTTCTTAAATCTAAGAAGGCTGCTTCTTCCTTTCACTTTTTCGGGCATTGCTGCGTTAGTTTATCATCAGAAAGATTTAAGTCGCCATGCACAGAGGATTTCTCTTTAACTGCCAGTACTGGGATCTTCCCTACATTGGCTCATGGATAGTGAAGATGAGCTCAAGAAGCTCCCAACCACGCACTTCTACCATGAGCCACAGTTTGTCATCCCCTGAGTTGTGCCAGTAAAATTATTTGTGAGGCCAGACTTGTGCTGTAAACTGATCTTGGAAATTATTAAAAATAAGGGGTCAAAAAAGAGGTAATCTAAATTATTGCAAGGGATCCAGGATAAGAGCACTGTGCAGCCCTCTGCTATTGCACATTTGGGATGTGCCCAGATCCCAGGTGATTTCTCACTGACCTTCAAAGATCCGGTCAGTGGAACTAAGTCCATCCATGTTTTCTTTTTTTTTTTTTTTTTGTTATACATTAAACTCATTCACTCCTGTGATGAGTTTTGTGCTGTGGTGGAATTTCAGATACTGTTCTAGTAGTCATTGTCTTTTTAAAGTTCACAGTGCCTTCCTGAAGCCAAGGAGTTGCAATTTTTAGATTTGTTTTTAAGGTTAGTTCTGATTTTTTTAGGAGCTGTTCTGCTATGTTCAAGCTGTCTGTTTAAAAAAAAATAGATAAATCCTTTCTTTCTGTTTATAACAGACACATCCAGACATGTCATCAATGCGTCTGAAATGTACCCTGTGCCAGATACTTTAGAATATGGAAACAGAACATATAAACTAATACGTGGGAATTTTACATGGTCCTCAGCTTTAAAAACGTGCATGGCAAATGGCGCAGAGTTGGTCAGCATCACAGACCAGTATCACCAAGCTTTCCTCACGGTCATTGTGAATCGGCTGGGATACAACCACTGGATTGGGCTGTTCACTTCGGATGTATGTAGTGGATTCCCTGGCTACGAGTATAATGCTGCAAAGGAGTTTTTCCAGTAACAAGCTAATGAGCTGTGTCACTCATTTGAAGTAACAGGAAGTTTGCATCTGGAAATGAAACCCTGAGAAGCTTGAGCCCTAATCATTTTTTTGCCATGTAATGTATAAATCTAATTAGAGCCAGTTTGGTGCAATGACTACTGAAAGCTAAAAGCCATAGAAAACATTTAAAAACACACAAAAAATCTCTTGTAGTGTCAACATTGAAATTACGTTGTTTAATTTTTAGTTGCTCAATGGCCCAAATAATCACTTGCTGAAAACAGCAGGTTAGATGTAGCTTGTCATCTCCCAGAAGTAAGTTGGGAGGATCCTTGGATCTGCCTTTTGTAGATCCTTCTGGATCTACCCAGACTTTGGAAAAGTAAAAGACATTCTGTAATCCCTGGTGAGGATGCCACTAGAAGAAGATGAACTTGTATGGTGCTAAAGCATATCAGAAAGATAATATGAAATTTTTTTTGGCAGAACGGGCTTAACTTTGAATGGTCAGATGGGACCAGGTCTTTGTTTACCTTCTGGGAAGACGACGAGTCCCAGGCCTTTGGCAGCTGTGTTTACATTGATACTTCGGGGCACTGGAAGAGTGCTAACTGCGAACGACTTCTGCAAGGAGCTGTTTGCCATGTGCCACCTAGTAAGTCAGAGTTAAGTTTTATATTAAATCTTTGCAGCTGCAGATATATGTATTGACAGTAGAAGTATATGAAAGGAAATTAATTGGTTTGAGGTTAAGCAACGATGATAGTATTATTCAAAATTGAAATAGATTTCTGGCATTTCCTTGCTGTATCTCTTCTTTGTGAAACCATTTTCTCCCCATAAAATATTTGCCATCAGGTCTGAACTGTAGGAGAATGGAAAGAGAACTTTCGTAATAGAAAAGAACAGGAAAATTACTCTGTCTCTTCAGTGCTATATTATCTGTGAAAAATGATGATTGCTAATAACCTAACTTGAAGGGAAATAAATTTATTTTGCTGCAATTAACTGTGGGATGGGAGAAGGGAAGCATTTAGAGCAAAGTGACAAATTAGAGTCACATCTTCACTGATTGCATATAAAAGATTTTGCAACTTTTTTTTTTTTTTTTTTTTTGTAAAGATACAACTATTTTCCTGTGTCCTAAAATATGATGTGTTCCCTGCAATGATCTGTCAGTTACCTGGGCTTCATTTGAATCCAGAATTCAGGTCTGGAACTCCATTCAGTCCAGGACTGCAGTGTCTTTGGCAGCATCCAGTTCTCAAAATAGTTCCTCTTTGGTGGTACTGATCACCAGGGGTTCACCTACAGCTTATTAAAGCTTTTGGATCTGTTGAGAAGAAAGCTGTTTTGGAATCCTTCAAGAGAAAAATTATTCTCTAGCATGGTTTTTGTAGTGAAGCTGACTAATTTTCTCATTTGTTTGTCAAGTTATGTAATCATATATAGCCTAAGGTTTACTTAATTTTGAAAAGTTGTGTTTTGTAGCAAAGTAGGACGCATGTGAGACCATAAGTGACACAGCTGAATCTACAGCACTGCCAAAAAGTGATGCTGGGTATTGCAAAGTGAGCTTGTAGAGTTGCCCTGAGTCAGAGGGACTCTTTGCTGCAGCATGTTGTACACCAGAGAGGCTGGCTGCTGCTTACCGATGGGAGACTCGCCTCCGTGCCGTGGTATTTGGCAAGAAGTTACCTTTGCGGCTTAGTGGAGAGAAGCTCTGCAGCCCTTGGAAATCCCCAGCCCTCTGGGAGATGCTGGGCAGCCCGGAGTGCTCTGATGTGCCCGTAGTTTGCTCATAACTCCCTGTGCACTTCAGTATCGGTTAGATTGTCCTGATACTGCTGTTGCAATCCGGCAAAGTTTTTGATCGGAAATAAAACCAGCTTTACTGTTCTAATACAAATATATGCAACCACTAGATTTTCACTTTGAAAAATAGAGGCATAACGCAATAACATGCTTATTAGCATTACTCCAAAACAGCGTGTGGAATGTTATATTAATGTGTATGTTGTTGTGCCAATAAAGCTGTGCTGTTATTTCTATCACAGAAAAGAAACTCACTGCCTATAAAGGCTTATGTTCAGAAAAAACTGTTCCCTGGATCAAATTCAAAAACAGTTGCTACAGCTTTTCCACAGTTCTGCAGGGCACAAGTTTTGATACTGCGTATGAAGTTTGCAAAAATCAAGGTAAGTGATTATTTTGTAGCTACAAAATGTCATTGTGATATCTTAAAAAAATACATATTCTCTTAAATGCCTGAAATCATGGCATGTGTTTTCTCTAGTTCAAGGTAACGATAGTGGAGCTCATAAACCAACTATGAAATTGGAGGCAACATGCTTCAAAAAAGTGTTCCTTTCCATGTGAAAATACTGATTTCTGGAATAACACATAAAATGCATTTCTTTCCCTTCAAACTTGTTTTAAAATCATGTGAGAAGAGTTTTATATCAGCCTGAACATTTTCACATTAACTGCAAAATTAAGAACTTACAACACATAACCAGACTTTTTAAGCTTTTCAATTAAGGCTCATAATATTAAGTTTTTGAAATGCAATGTTACAGTTTAATGGCATGGATTGTTTGAAAATTTGTTCTGTGTTTAATCTGTAGGTTCAAATCTACTGACTATTCAAGATGAAGATGAAAATGCTTTCATTCTGGAAGAATTGCACAGTTTTGGTTATTCTGTGCAAATGGTTTGGTTGAACATCCTGCTTGTTACAGACAGTAAGTTTTTGGTGGAAAAGAACTGCATGTAAGAATCTGGTTTGGGTTTTGGTTTGGTTTTTGTTTGAATGCTGGTGTAACCATCTTCTAAAACACTGTTATCTTTTGAGATTTTTTTCGCAGCCTATTACCTGTTTATGATGTAGTAAAACCAGTCAAGCTTTCTGTAATCATTACTTACTAATATTCTGAATACTCAATATGTATGCATGTATGTGAATGCATTTATTTTCTTCTTAAAGAAGCGCTACAGGCTGTCTTCTGTGTCAACTCCATAGGATATTTTTAAATCCTTAAAAAACCGAAAGTAACGTAGTGCCAAACCGGCAAAATCCTGGCATTCTTTAATTCAATATTTATTTATGTGAGGGTAAGTCCAACTGAAACAGAGATAATTATCAAAACACTATGGTATTTTATAATGATTTATAACTTCTGCCCTTAGATGAGACAATCTCCTGGTTTGATGGCTCTCCCTTAAATTATTCTAACTGGGGCATCAGGGAGCCTGAATTTGATCATCTCAAAGGGAATTTCTGTATCAGCCTGAGGACCACAGATGGAGTCTGGCGATTATCTCCATGCAAAGAAAAAAAGGGATTTGTATGTAAAATGGATGCAGGTATGTTCTTCCATAAAAGAAGGCAATTGTGTCCTTTTAACCGTTGTTTTACGTGTTCCTTGTTGCTTGCTTACTTGCTCTTAGTTTTCATTTAAATAATTCTGTCCCTTGGCATTAGAAAAAAATACCTGTAAAAAACCCAACCAGCCCGGGTAACCTCCTGTCGAGGAACCTGGGCAGCTGTTGCGTTATTGCCAACTGCGGCAGACTTTCTGCTGTATGAGTGAGCCATGCGCAGAGAATCATAGAATCAGAAAACACCAGGTTGGAAGGGACCTCAAGGATCATCTGGTCCAAGGTTTCCTGGCAAAAGCACAGTCTAGACAAGATGGCCCAGCACCCTGTCCAGCTGAATCTTAAAAGCGTCCAATGCTGGGGAATCCACCACTTCCCGGGGGAGATTATTCCAATGGCTGATTGTTCTCATTGTGAAAAATTTTCCTCTTGTGTCCAGTTTGAATCTCCCCAGGAGTAACTTGTACCCATTACCCCTCAGCTTTTCCATGTGACTCCCTGTAAAAAGGGAGTCTCCATCTTCTTTGTAGCCATCCTTTAAATACTGGAACATGGTGACAAGGTCTCCCCTAAGCCTTCTTTTTTCAAGGCTGAACAAACCCAGTTCTCTCGGCCTTTCCTCATATGGCAGAGCATCAGGCTGACCTCCAGAGTCCCCGTAGGACGGGCAGGCGCAGCCCGGGAGGGCTGCACAGACACCACGTCAGAAGGAATGTGGGTCTGTGAGAGAGCTGAAGTGTTCAAGAGCCCGCCCAAAATGCCCGAGTCGCCGTTGGCCTCAATAGCTGGATTAATCTACTGCTGCACAGATCTGCTCAGGCATTTGCACTTTAAAAAGTAGATAAATGCTGCTGCTTATCCTTGCACAAATGTCAGTTAATATATTCCGCCAAATTTAAGGGATTTTAGATAACAGATTAGGTCATGTTTAACTTGGCCAGTTGGAATCCCATTGACATGAGTAAAGTTAAAGAACAGCCTGCTCTTGTATGGTTTTATGTAGATTGTCTTCTCAGTATCAATTTTACCATGAATATATATAGTAACTTTTGTTAGCTCTATGGGTAATTTTATGACTGGTCTGGATTCTGTTTCAGATATCGATGGAACAGAAAAATCTGGAAATCGTAAGTTTCTTCTGTACTTTCTTAGTTTTTTTTTATAATGAGTAATAACACATTTTTAGCTGGTATTTTGTGAGGTAACATTTTTCACTGTTAAACGTGTAATTTAAAATGTGTGACATATAGGTAATAATATGTTTTCCATAAAACATCTGTATGTTTATATTTAGAATCATCTATAATTATAACTGTATTTGCTTAATATATGATTTCTGTCCTTCCCTTTCAGCACCATACCGTGGGCTTGCAGCTCTGGCTGTTCTTGTGACATTGGTGATGCTGGCTGCCATTTCCCTTTTTCTGTGGTGCCTGTACAAACAGAATAACCGACTCTTCCGCAGGATGCTGTGGGTCAGAAACGCCTATTTGCCGCAGATCAACGCTGACGTTCCTGCTTTGGAAGAAAGCATCCTCATTTCTGATTTTGAGAGAAGCGACAATTAATTGAGCAGAAGTAGCAAGTAATCACGTCTTCTGTGTGAAACTCCACAATCTACAGCAGTTTTCTCCTCCTCGGGAGTCCCCGGGGGTACCCATATCCAGAGAAACCTTGGCAGCCATTGGTATGAACGCCAAAGGTAGGGGCTCCCTACCTTGGAGCACTTTTGCTTTGTGGCTGATGAGGATGAGGTGAGGATGCACGGCAGAACCATGGAGAAATTGGCTCCTTTGGGACAAGCCAGGAACTGAAAATACTCCCACACTATAAACCTCCAACCGCTCATGTGGAGCAGTCATGTCCGAGGCCCCAGAGCAGCGGGCATTTTCATGCAACTTTTTCCTTCAGGAACGCTTGGGCTTTTATGTTTTGTTTTTATACGTCGCAGAATCTGCTCATGAGCCAGCATTAAAATTTGGTCTTGAATTTAGGAACTCTGAAACATATTCCAAGGATTATGGTGTAGATTTTTTTTCTTAATAGCCATTCCTTCTGCAAAATGAACAGTTATTTTTCAGACAGTGGATTCTTGCCAGATGGCTTTCCAAGCTTGCAGAGAGATGAAGTCACTTTTGACTTCAGAGTGCCAGAGTTTTGGTAGTTTGATGGTTCCTATTATAAAATAAATTAGTCTAGAGATATAATGGCGTATGGACTTGGTCATCCTGAAGTTAATATATTCATTTGAGATGTGTCCAGTGCCCTGTAAAAGCTTTAACTATGTGATCTCTCACCTAGCTTAATTCAGAAATTGAATCCCATCAACCTCTTTTAAAGACATTTTTGGGCAATATCTGTTTGAAGAGAAAAAACTGTTATAAATCTTGCTGAAGTTATGGTAGTAAATCGCTTTACTGTTCACCTACAGTATTTCTGCAAGCAGTATTCATGTACACTCTTCTGAGACCCTGCTCTCAAAAGCTAAGGACGATACGTGGGGGAGCCACATTGCTGTTCCCAACGGGTGCTATAGTCCTATAACCCTATGTAGCAGACCCTCAGAAGGACACTTTTCACTTTCAGCATTTGTACTAAGGTGCTAACGAAGGAGATAAATTTTGCTGACCAGTTGTTCTGCAGGCTGAGGGTTGTGAAGGACCCAGCTCAGGTCTCTGCACTACCTCAGTTACAGCGGCCCAGGACAGCAACGCTTGCTCTCTGTGGGACTCTCTCCACCCTAACTAGTCCTCCAGCCACATCTCTGAAAATCCCGGAAGGTTTGGGGCGATTTTATTTTTTATTTTTATTGCAGCACAGAAAAACAAATGGTTAGTCATGATGAGTTACTTCAGAATGGATTTACTGTGCCTTCAGTCATCTCTAAAAGCTGCTACGAAGGGCTGTGTTTATTGTTGGGTTTGTTGGTTTGTTTGTTTTAAGATGACTCATTCTAACAATTTTGCAAGAGCCCTAAGATGCAGGTACATTCCTGAGAATTAAGCAAGCAGCTAAGGCCAACTGAAATGTTTTTACATAGTATTTGTGCACATGCAAAGGAATGTATGACTGCCTTTTAGTTAGATTTCACATGGCCAATTCTAGAAACATTGCAAAAATTGTCTGTTCATGTCATAATTATGTATAGGGTTATTTTTAAAAATTATTTAGTACATAGAATATTTCTGTGCTGGTTTACAGAACTGTTCAAAAATGTGTCAAAGAGGCTGCAGATGGTTTTGATCCCAATATCATCTTAAACTTACTGTTTTTGATAACTTCTGTGGGTGTAGCTATCACAAGTTCTTAATCTGAGACTTTTCCATCATATAAAATATAAATAGCTTTTCTGTGTACATTTTGTCTAATGGTTTGACCCCATACGTTAGTCTTCAGTAATGTTTTTAAAGTTTGTTCCTAGTCCTGTAGATTTATCTATAGGACTGTTTTTATGTGAAATCCACTATTAGAGTTTGTGGACTGCAGCTTTTGAGTACAATTGCCAGATCATCTGCTGTTTTATATGTATGAACTGTGATAGCTTCTTTACCACAAAAAAAAAAAAAAAAAAAAGAAAAAAGGTTGTGACCATCTCTCCCTTCCCCATGAGAATTTCACCTACTTAAACTACAGTTGGACAAACTTAAACCAACAAATCCCTTTCATCACATTCACTGACAAGTGCAATTGCTGCCTTCTTACAGCAAGCAGAGTGGCTTGCAGGGTGGTTTTTGTACGCCAGAGTAAGCTGCGTTGTCTCTGAGGCCGTGTATTTATCAGGCTGCAGTGCTGTTACCTAGCTATGCAGACTCTTGTCAGATTTTGATGTGGTTAATGAGGGTGTATATTTTTTTCACAAAACTTGACATAGGCATTTTATCAATTTTCCTTGAGGTATATTGTAATCACTTAAACATATTTGAAGGGCAGTGGTATAATAAATAACCCTAACCTCAAAATAGTGATCATTGATTAACATCGACTCTGATACAGATGATCTTGCACTAATGGAAAAATAGTTCAAGCAATGTTTTCTTCATACTTTGAAATGGTTTTGAGGGAACAGACCCTTAAATATTTATTTTTAAATCCTTCATCATTTAACTTTTATAATTGCAGATATTATTCACTCAAGAATGTAATCGTTGATTGCTTTCTAGTCCTTGTTCTGGATTTTCTTACCATAGCTTTTGTTTGTTTTCCCTTAATCAGAGGTCTCCTATACTGTTTCTGATCAGAGTATGTGGTGACTGTTTTTACTGCTGACCTTGATTATATTGGTACCCAGGTTCACTGTATTATTTCAACTGGAAAATTAAAGTGTGGATAATAATTTTCTGTGCTGGAATTTTTCTTGAATCTTTCCCCAGATTTAGTTAGCTGCCAGGCTTTAGTGTCTCATAACAGCGGTTCCTAGGCTTTGCACTGGGTCGTCCTGGTAGGAGAGGGACAGCTTGCACCCCACTCCTTCTGGCTACATGGCTGGACCCAGACCTGGGCACTGCAGATGGTCTCCACATGTGTGGTGGCTCCAGTGTTTCCCAGGGCACAGACAAGGATGCCCTGGGACCTGTATGCAGCTGCTGGGAGGAGGAAGGAGCCACAGCACCGTCAACGAGGATGATGGATGGGAGCATGGTGTTGATGCACAGGTATTCTCCCAGCCCATTGCCTGTTCCGTGTGGCCCTGGGAGCGCAGTAGCTTCCATGGTAGCACTGAAGTAATTCCCGTGTCCAAGAACTGGGTTCATCAGAGCCTGAGCAGGCAAACGAATGTTGCGTTTTCCTCTGCCATGCCAGCTTCTTTGAATGTGTTTACTGAAAGGGAAGTGTTAGATGTTTTCATACCACTCCTTTGCTTGCGGGATGGAAGGGTATCCCCACCAGAGATAGATACATTCAGTCCAACATATGACAAACCTTGTCTACCAGGTATTAGGGTTTAGAAAAAAATTGGTGTGCTTATTTTTGCAGACTGCATTCCAGGAGAAAATTTACCTCCTGGTCCCTTTAGCAGTCCTTGCAGCATGTCTCTGAGGGACAGAGATTGCCTGATGCAGCTGTCATATCCCAGCTGGACAGGAGTTTGCAATGGGAACACACGTATGCTGGAGAGATGTCCAGCATGCCCAGGCAGAGTGAAGGGTTGTGGCACAAGGCTGTAAGTGTGCAACATGACTGCTAAGCAAAACTCTTCCAGCTGTGCCTCTCCTGGGTGCAGTGCTGCCTGCCCTTGTGCAGGGACCTCCTCCCTTCTCTCCTTCTCCCTTCCCCTGCCTTTGCACAGGCACAGAGAGACAGACACACAGACACACACACAGACACTTTTGTGGCTGGGTCACGATGAGAGAGGAGCTGTGAGGCTGCTTGAAATCTGTGCAGTACAGTCTGGAGGGAGGTTAGGGAAAACGCAGTTTTTTGCACGCTCTGTGAGACTTGACCAGCTCTGGTTCCCAGGGCACCATTGCACAAATTCCTGTTTAATTTAGCCTCCTACTTTTTTCTTCCATCGTCTTGCCCCTCCCTTAGTGTAGTAACAGGCATCCTCAGTCTCTTGCAATAATAAATGCACTATAATGAAATCTGTGGCATACCCTTCCTCCAGGGCATTTATATATAAGCAGATTTTTTTTTTTGTTAAAAGCTAAACTGCACACATTCAGCAACTGAGCTCTAAATCCTCAGCTCAAAAATAAAGAGAGGGCTCTTCTTGAGCTATAATAATATTTCCTTTGGTAATCAGTGGAATGTTGATTTTAAAGCCCTGCAGGCTCGCACTGATCTCTTACAATCGGATGCAGCCCCCGTGTGTAAGTAACGAGGAGCCAAGTCACAGGGGCTAACGCTGCCCGGGGAGGGTAGGAATTGCGGTGGAGCTTGGAAACACAGTCAGTCTGGGTTCGGCCAGTAGATGGTGGTGGTACACACAGAGCTGACAACATGAGCCGTGCAAGAGAAAAAAATCAGAGGGATCTGCTCCGGATCCTTTTGAAGATTAATTAAATGAGCAGCAGAACTCCCAAGTCACAGGACTGCAAATATCAGCGTCAGCTCTTAGCCATGGCTGCAACATTACAAAGCTGTGTTATGATGGCTTTCCAAGTCTCAGTGTTCATTCTCAACAATTTTAATAGGATGTGTTGAAATGCTCGGAATGGGATAATGCAAGTCCTTACGTTGGTCTGTGGGTTTTTCTTTTGTTTGGTGAGTGATGGGAAAATCCACTTGGGTTCCTGAGTATTAAATAAATAAGTAAATATATCTTTGTGGTATGTTTTGGTTCTGATCCCTTTGATGGAAAGGTAATTCACTGAAAATGCTCTAGCCAGGTCTCTTTGCTGTAAATGGATCTGTTTTAATGTTTTATTTCTTCACTATATCAATGCAGCCATTTATTTACTAATTTATGTGGGAAAATGAAAATGAAGACATAGAAATAAAAATTATTGGACATTTTAGACATCTGTTGCATAAATAATCATTCCACAGCACTGTTGAAAGCAGATCTATTTTCTCCTTCTCTCAACTTATTCTGTAAGTTGCTCAGAGCATAAGAGTTGCTGATCCCTTTCTATATCCACTGTCTTTATGCAGGATGACTGTGATTTGGATTCTCATCTTAGAAACTTAACAATAAAAAAGGGCATTGAGAATCATTTTGTAATAAAGCCTCACTTGAAAGTCTTAGTTTTTATAATCTTGTTTCCTTATACTGCAGCTCCTCTAGACTTTCCCAATCCTCTTGTGACGAAGCAACTGCAGCTGTCTAAGGAAGTGCAGCAGACCCAGCCTGCCGTCGTGCTTGTGAATGACACCATGGTAATTTATAACCACTAAAGTGATTCTCAATTGCAATTGTTTCCAGAAGCGCACAGCTAGATAATAGTGAAAATGCTTCTACTACCATCTCCTTCTGATGCTTATTTTTGTTCATCGGCTTGTTGCTATTGTAACAAATCCTACTCTTTTCTTAACCTCAGACTAAATCTCCACTGCAGTTCTCAGAAATAAATGCTTCAAAACATAGTTTTAGTGAGAACCACAGCTAAACTTGTAGATACAAGATAAATCTTGAAATGCTTAGTGGGCTAAAAGTTACTCTCCTCTGCATGCTAGCACAGGAAAATAGGGAAGACTCTTCCTCTGAATCACGCACATAAAGGCCTAACTAACAACCTGCTTTCCATGGAGGCAGCCAGCCTGCAGCTAACGGTGGCAGTCAGTGGGTGCCTAAAGGCCATCTACCACCACTGGGTTGACTGGTGGAATGCAATAGCTGGGTCAACGTCTCAGGCCATACATCTGAAAAACAAAACTATGCCTGTACCTTTTCAGGTTTTTATAGATGAATGTTCATCTTAAGAAATTAAAAGTTTCCATTTATGCTGTACAAAAAATCCCCTGTATTTTTTCTTTTAGTTTTTTAGTGAATACTGAAAATTATCCCATCAAGTACGTTCCTCTTGTGAAGCTATTTATTCAGGTCATTTGTTCTAAAGCGTGATCTTAGGCCTTTGAACCCAGCCATAACCTGATTAAATCTGCTTTGCCACTTCTTCCTGCCATAAACTTTGTGTGCATTGTAGGTGAGAAGCCTCTGGAAAGCCCTTGCTGGAAGCCAAAAGCAAGCTTGCACAGAGCTGATAAGACAGACTCCACCTCATCAGCAGCTTTGGGCTGCGTGGCTTCACTGACGCTGGATTTGGGACTCCATCCCAGAGCTTGATGCTTCCAGGTTCATTCAGGTATGCAAGCAGAATCCCTAACATTGGACATTGGCAATGAGCTGGAGAACATAAACCTTTAATGTAAAGTAAAAGAATATTCTAAGTCATGTAAGGCTTCATTTGTTATGGTCCTAGCACAGGTTACGCAAATTTCTGCTTTATCTGTACTAGTTTCTTTTGGGAAGTTTCTTCTGATGCTAGCACACTCACCTATTATATTTCTGAAATCTGACACCTACCTAAATGCTTACATGACCTGGACATTGTATTTTCTGGTATTTAATACTCAAGAATATCAGAAGGATTCTTTCTGAAAAGGTAAGAAGGTAATCCGCTGCCGCCGCACATCGTGTCCTGCTAGCCCTGTGGGATGAAAATGGTGTTGACAGGCAAATTGAATTACTTTAAATATTGTTTCAAAAGCAAATATTGAAGATGGAATTGTACATGTGGGACACATTGTGGCTATAAAAAATGTAAGGTACCGTTCAGCTAAATGTGGAAATGCATCAGAACAGTTCCAGGAGGCTTTCCATCTGGAAAGAACAGATTAATAGAATACCTACAGAAACAGCAGCTACTTTACCCTTTAAAATAGTTGCAGTATAAATAGCAGAGTGGCTCTTCCCCATACACCATACCCAGGAATGCAGCTGACATGTTGGTTTTATCACTGCAGGCTCCTGGAGTGCCTTGCCCCATGGAACATGGCACCTCTGGAGCTTACGCACCACGAGTCGGGGTGTCCTGGGGCAGTTAAGTTACGGAAGAGGGAAGGAAAGCTAATGTGGGCTCCTTTCTCAGGCTTGTCCTTGACTATCCATTCTCCCCTGACCTTCCTGAATCTAGTCTGGGTTGATGATTTGGATTTTAACTATTGCTATTTACACATTAATTTGCTTCATTCTTGCCCGATTGAAAGAATGTAAAGTGGAAGTTGGGTGAGTCTCAGCTGCTCTTACAGGTTGCTTGCCCACTTGCTCTGATGTAGCACAAAGCAAACCCTCATGGAAGGAAAGATGAAAGGAAGAGCTGATTACCGGTGAAAGCAAAAGTATAAAGAAAACAGGGATCGGTTATTCCTACTAGTTGGGAAGACTAGAACAAGAAGTAACTGACTGAAACCACAGCAGGAAATATGTGATAGATAACCATGGGAATAGCTGGGCTGAACAATAAGCAACCAACATACGTGGTAGGGTCACTTTCAATGGCAGTGTGCACTGCTAAATTGGATAACTGATTTAGGAATAAACAAATCAATCCACTGCCATTGCTGGGGAATAGATTCACAGCACTCCTGGATGGCCCTTTCAGCACAGTCTGTGTAAACATGAGTAAGCCTGACCTGAAAATATTGGTGTGTATGTGTTTGTGGGACTGCTGATGCATCATCCCACTGCCTTCTAGCCCAAACCTAACTTATAGCCTTCTGACCCACACAGGTGTTCAACACCCAGCATTTGGGATCTCTGTGGACACTAACTGCATGCAACTGGGATATGGGAAACACCTACAGTTAGATTTGTGGTCTGCCTCAGGATGGAAAGAGGCAGTTCCAAAATGAGTAAAGCTGAATCATCCAATTCATCTACTACAGCAGCCAGTGGGACACAGGCACCCAGCCTGCCCTGGGTACCTGAAATCCACATCCAGGGTAAAGGAAGTGAAGGCCCAGAATCACTACATGAAGAGCACAAAAATAAAAGGATACATTAAAAAAAGAAACCTTTTTTTTTTTTTTGCTTTCGTTTCTTTTACTCTCTTTGGTTTTGGTTTTGTTTTCCACCAGAGAAGTCACAGGCCCAGTTGATGGGATGCCCGATGATCTGTTTACTTGGGTTGTGCTTTGAAGATGTCTCTGTGATGTACCTTTGCGGCCCAGTTGCCTCAGCAGGTCTGGAGCTGGGTCCCAGGTGGGGACAGCCTGCTGGGAGAAGCAGCAGCCCTCACTTCTGTGCAGGAGGCAGCAATGTCCCAGGCTCCCCTTTCTTCCTCTTTTGTAACACGTCAGTGCAAACAGCAGCTTCCTGCAGAGCAACTGCCTGGTTCAAAGCACTGAGATACGAGAAGCTGGCGGCTCACGGTTTAGACA
>NW_009216162.1:69376-78349 GCF_000690835.1 Fulmarus glacialis | reverse complement strand
GAAGGGAGGGGGTTTGGGGTGGGGGTAGGTCACCCTGGAGTGGCCCCGGTGGGTGCTGCCTGCGTGCTTCCACCCCCATACAGCCCCCCCGCTCCAACACAAAGCATCCTTTTAGGCATTTTCTATCTAAAAAGAGTATTCCTGTGGCATGCCCTCTCCCCTCTGCAGCCTCCCTACCCCTACAACTGATTTTAGCAGCTCTTTGTAAGGACAGCAGAGAACAAATTTGTTGCTAGGAAATAAAACTTGCCCCTGACCCCCTACTCCTACTCCAAAAAGTCCCCGTACGATGACTAGGGGGTGATTCCAGCTGGGGTACTGCAGCATTCACAGCTACAGAGCTAATCACAGCGCTTAGCCAGACAAGTATTTCTAAGCTTGTAATTCTGTATTACGAGGATATTCCTTTGTGATGCTCCTGTGCTCACCTACACAGGTCAAGAGGATATTCCTTTGTGACGCTCCTGTGCTCACCTACACAGGTCAAGATCCAGACTTGCAGTAGGGGCAATAAGTCTTCTGGCCAAAATGACACTAAATCATTTCATCTCCCCCTCCACACTTGAGAAGATGCTCCCAGTTTGAGTTCAGACCCAGAAAGGCACCAAAAGCAGAGAGCTCCGATCCAGACCCTCTCGGAGGGTTCCCCAGACGCTCCGAACGGCCCTTCCCCCCTGCCCACCCACGACAGCCAGACCCTTTCGCAGGCAGCTCTAGGGGACTTTATGCCCCCCAAGGGCCAGATTTGAACCTCCTTGATGCAGGAGCCAGCAAGCCCAGCACCCCTGTGCAAGCGTTATGCACTTCCCACACTGAGCCCTGATCTCCAAATGAGGAACAGCATGATCGCTCCAAAAGGCCTGACCAGCTACTGCTTTAAGAGGAAAATAACCAGCAACAAATGATTTCTTTAAACAGACCTTATATATCACAGTGCACCAGAGCCCAGACCCCCCAGCAAAGCCTACCTGGAGGTATTATTTAGCCTCATCTTCTAACCACCCATCTTTATTCAGGTAAATTAGGGTGAAACTTCTGTGTTTGAGGTGAAAGGTGGGGGAATGCGCACTTTCCTCTCAGCTGCTGCTCAAAGAAAAGTGAGCAGGAACCCAGTTCTCTCTGCTGGTGTACGCGGATAATGGCTGGAGGCTCTTGAAAGGCTTTTAAATAGATGGGGCACAGAGAAGTGTGGCAGTGGGCCAGGACGCCCGTGGGCTGAGTCCCTCTTTCACCGAGCTCTCGCCTTTCAGGGTTTCCTTCTTCTCCAGCAATACAAAATTAATGGGGGAAAATGAAGGGACTTCAGGGGGTTTATGTTGGCTCGTGGAAGCTGTGTGGAGCGCTTTAATGGCCCTGTGTTCATTTACAGGGATGCTGAGAGCAGGCTGGTGTGAAACCCAGCCATCGCTCCATCCCCACTTACATCTCTCAGCAAAGATAATCTCAGGCAAGACGCATCTTACCATCCTTGCCAATCGGCCCATACCCCTCATGGCCTGAATTATTGGGCTTTTTTGTACTTTTACAATCCTCAGATCATTCATATCCTTCTTTCTCCTTTAGACATCCCTCCACTAAATGGCTGGTTCAGACTATACTAATCATACCTAGTTTAGGATTACTATATGCTTGTTATTTAAAGCCACTTACTGAATAAGTTTATAAATAAGTAAGGTTTTTTGAATTTTCCTTTCTGTGTACTATGAAGATTCATTACTCGGCTTGGAGTTTGGGGCCATCTCTGTGCTTTTGTCAAAAATCAGTTCTTGTTCATGTCAAAACCAGCTCCACCACAGTTAAATACTCATTTTTCCTCCTAAATAGATCTAGATAGAAGAAGTTTCAGCCACTCAGGCATTAGGAAGAAGCCAGCCATTCACACTGGGAAGTTAACTGGCTGTATTTCTAGGAACTCGGGTATTCCCAAGTTTCCATGAGGTTTAAGTCTCCCTTTGAGGAATAAATGGAAAAGACAATTCTGTCCTTACCTGAGCCAGGTGAGAAAACAGAGGAACCCCCAAGGCATGTGCTCAGGCTGGTCCCAGCCCACGTGCCACACCACAGCCAAGGGGGAGGGCAGGGGCACAGACCTCGGTGCCGAAAACCATCCCCTGCCTCTCGCCGAGGGCGACAGGACACTGTCTGTCCTGTCCAAATAAACACAGCCAAAAAATGCAGCCAAGGCATCGGGGCTTTGCCAACCTCTCCTGCCAGCCTGTGCTACTGGTGGCAGCACTGCCCGGGTCCCAGGCAAGCAGCCATCAACCAGGGCCAGAAGAAGAAACCAAAGAAATGATGGACAAGTGGAGACAATATGGGTTTGACACCTCTTTAGCCAGTCGGTGGAGCATCTCTTTAGCTGCTGCTCCCTGGCACCCAGCACGCTTTTTGCTCTTTCATTAAAGGTGGAGAGAGCAGGACCACCAGCAGTCACTGGTTGCCTTGAAAACTTTATGTATATGCATAAAGCAGATGCTGAGTGGCATAGGAATAAATAGGAGACAATAAAGAGGAGACAACAAAAAGCACAGTTAAATCCAGGCAAAGTGAAAAGCATCCCAGTGAAAGCAGCAAGCGTCAATTACTGGGTCTCGACAGACCCAGTAAGATGCAGAGAGCTCATTTCTAAGCCTCACCAACGATACTCTTACAGGTCCACAGCTCCGACTGGGGCTCGAACGCTTTCTCCCCCTCCCTGCAGCGATGAGTACACTCCTTTAAGGAGTACTCCTTAGGCCACGCAGCACCCAACGGCAGCAGAGCCCAGCACGCAGCGCAGCCCGCTGTCCCCACTGCTGACCCGGTGGCATTTTGCTTTCCACGCTGCTTTGCGGGCAGAAAGCTCAAACCCTGCCCGATGGCACAAGGGCGAGCTGCAGAGGGAAGGGCAGCGGCTGCAGCTCCACCTTGTCCTCCCCGACATTTAACGGTGAGCTTCCCCACCGCGGCGCTAGCCAGGCACACGCCTGGTCCCAGACCACTACAGCCTTACAAATGAAGGATACAGTAAGGATGGAAAGGTTGTTGAAGGCTGGGAGAGATCAGACCTGTTCTCCCTCACCCCTAGCTCCAAGTTCAGAAACTCAGAGATCTCAAGAAAAGGCTATTGCCACAAAGCATTGGTTTACCCATACCACTGGCGATGTTTGCTCTACAAGCTTGCATATGGGGTTTATTCAGGTGCTACACCCAACATTTTTCAGCAGCTTCTGGAAAGGCTGTTGGAGAAGGAGCTCAAACCCCATGCTGTAATTTCAGATGAGAGGCCACCTGAAGAACCCAAGGGCTTCTCTAAAAGAAAGGTCCCAGACAGAGCAGAAGTCCTGCCTGCACCCCGGCGCGGCAGGCAGAGACAGCGGCTTTCATCTCCCCTTTGAATTCTGCCTTCTCCCCCCTGCCCCTCCGCGCACAGCAGGGAGCTTTATTTAATTAAAACCTTCCAACAGGCAGGACCTGCAGCCTCGCTTGGTGCAAAATGTCACATATGACTTACTAATATTTACTAATGACTGAGGGATTGAGGTTAATCCAACTGTTCGATGGCAGCAAGAGAAAATGGCAACCCCGTTACCGGGATGGGAATTAGGCAGAGCAACCTTGCCTGCCCAGCCTGGAGGCTGAAACACTGCTTTAGTCCCTGTACTAACTTATGTTTATTATAATGCAACATGTCATCACCAGGTGATCTTGTAACAAATTTATACCCCAGCTTGAAAATGCCACACTGCCAACAGCCCCAAGGTAACACACCGGTCTGAACTAAAGAAGACCCAGGGAGACCACGTGCATGTACAACATACGTTCACCCCTAAAAATACAACAAAACCCTCTCCCCTCCGCAAGTTGGGGGGTGCAGAGCTTGTGATTTGGGGGGACGCAGCTCGCCCACACTGCTAATAAAGCATCGAGTCCACCCCAGTCACTGGGACCATGGGTTTCTGATCCTGGCCCTGCAATCAGGGCAGGAGTTGAAGCAAGCACGAAGCTTCAAATGCACCATTTTATATTGCATTGATCTTAGAGTGCTACTTTAAGACACTTGCTTTAAGGTTCTTGCTTTAATACAAAATGTAGATTTTGACTTTAAATACCTCCAGAGCCTTTTGCAACTGCAATTACACTAATGAGCAAAAAAATCCCTTCTTTTAAAGCACTCCTGCTTGCACCCAAACATCCCCTCCTCAGGGGGTTGCTCACCCGTTTGTTGCAAAGACCAGGTGCAATGTGAGAGTTCAAGTTATTCCTGGTCCTATTCCTAAAGGCAACCCCTAGATATCTGGGAAACCTCGTAAAGGGGAATTACCTGTGCTAACCTCACCATCAAGTAAAACTGCAGCATTAGGAGATCATAGTCCTCACGTGCCCAGACTTCCCCAGAGCCCTGAGATGACTCTCCAGAGCAGTATGAGGAATTACCAGTGTAAGAAAAAAAATCAAATAAATAAAAAAACCCCTCAAAGCTCCAAATCACAAGAGGCTCACCTTCCCACGACATACCCAGGCTCATCCCGGAGAAGGCCTGCGAGCTGTGCAGCTTGCCCCCCCCCGCCGCGCCAGCAGCAGAAGCAGCAGCAGCAGCAGCAGCTCCTGGCTGGGGCTGCCCATGGGCTCTGGGCATCCTGTGAAATTCAGGACACCTGGGCTGGGGGCTCCACGCCAGCTCCAGGCACGGCCTTTCCTCCCCAGGAAGAAGGATGGCTCTGCCACCATTTAGCAGAAACCTTAAAAACCCAAGAATATTGCATTTTTGTTATTCTGAGGTGCAGGGGTGCAAGCAAACTGCAGGTAAAACCCTTCTGCTGATGGCTGCTAAATAAATCCAGAGGGGGGTGGTTGGTTTTGTTTTGGTGTTTTTTAGCCTGCTTGCTTGGGTACTAAGGGGGCATTACCCAGCTTGTTGTTTTGGCAACTGAGAAAATGAGCATTTAACACCAAAACCGTCCCGCCCTTGCTTAAAGTTACAGGCCACTGACTTGATAGAGCTTGTGATTGTGTGGTGGTAGGGAAGAGATACTGTAACAGTTTTCTTGGGTGTTTATTACTTCTAATAGCGTTTGCATAAAGCAGACCAAAATATTTTTCCTTTCAGCATGCAATTTAGGTCAGAACTATTAAAAACCCTTGGAATAAGCTAATCCATTTCTAGTGACTTTTCAAAATTACCCTTTGTTTCTCGTGCCTGGTACACCTCATATCGGATGATATGTAACAGTACAAAAACCACAGAAACAGGGAATTGCAGACTTTCAGATTCATAAGCCTGTGTGTGGGCATGACCACCAATTAAAAAAACAGTTCAGTTATTGCACCTAGCTAAATTAATGCCTCTTTATAATTGACCTCGTGTTCTCCCCAACTGTAACATAAAACTGTTAATTTACATGATTTTAATAGACAAAATGTGTCTGTAAATGCATTGAAATTAGAGCTACCAAGCTTCTACATAGCAAAAGTGGGGAGGGAGGGACCGGCATTTTTTTCCATTGCTCATGCCCCTCATAATTAATTTCTAAAGTAATTTCCTCCTTTGCCCAGCAGATACCACCTCTGGCCGCATTTGTGGGAGGAAAGAAGATTTCCCCAATTTATTACTGTCAATAAATACCGTTAATTACTGCTCAGAGAGTAAAACCTGACAGCTTTCAATGTAAGAGGGACTCCCTCTGGGGTACCCAATACAGGCACGATGGCAAAGCCCCCCCAGCGAGAGCCCGGGCAGGGTCGCAGGGCGCAGCCAGGGCATGGGCAGGACACTGGCCGAGAGCTGCCCGAGGGGATGCTCGGTTTAAAGAAATAAAAGAGAAACCTTTTTTATTCTTAACATATTCAGCCTGTGGCTAAAGCTGCGAACACATGGAGGTTATTCGGAAGGGCATAAAACTTGCCTGAGTATCCCCTTGCCTGCGGCGTTGCTCTCTGTCCTCAAAGTGCTGCTGAAACTGCAGGACAGGAGCGATTTTGGCACAAAACCTGTGCAGAGAGGCTGAACCTACAAGCCAGGCTTGCTTCACACAACCCCAGCCCCACGCCAGAGCCCGCGGGTGGGAGCATCCTCTGACCCGCTCTGCGGGAATCGGTCGGCCGGAGGAAGAGTCGGCCATGAAAACGCAAGAGGAGTCTGGCACGTCGTGCTAGCGCCCGGGGGCTGCTCGAGCATTTGCCTTCAGCCACTCTGGGGCCACTCGGGACCGAAAGTTTCACGTCGCTCCAGGGTTTGCTGGTATATTTACTTACGCAGGCGGCCGTGCTCCTAGATGGGATCCCCGGGGGCGAGGGATCGCTGCCGCAAGCACTGTAAGTGAGGTTCAGGGTAAGCACGCGGTGCGGCAGCAAGCACCGGCGGCGAGGAGGAGAGGTCTGTCAGGGCTCCCCGAAGGATACTCACTGCAACTCCCGGGAGTTAACCGGTCTTTCGTGTACAGACCATCAATTTAGTAGCATGCTCAAGGCTGCTCCTTACTGCTCAAGCACCAGGCACATCCATTTTTCCTGCAGCATTTTATTTGCCCTTATTTGCTGTCCTCAAAGTGACAGAAGTGGGGAAATGATTTATAGCTTACACCGCTCCAGTAATTATTCACCCAGAGTTTGGGTGAGTAACATCTTCCATTTCCCCAGTCCTGCTCACCGCTGGACACACCAAAAAATCACTTTATGAGCACGTTATTGGGTTTCCTGGCTGGGAAGCTATTTTAAAATGCTGCTGTGTTTGCCACTTTGGGATCAAACTCTCGTAATTTAATGGGTTTCACTGAGACATCAACAGGCCCGCAGGGCAGCTATCGATTTCCCACAACAAAGGGCTGCTCTTGAAATAATTTAACAACGGGATCACCATTAAGTGACTTCGAGCTGCAGGTACTGGGATGCGCATGGACAAGGGCTCTCTGGGATCTCATGGAAAATGTCCCCCCGAGCGAGGCAGCTCCTGACCCGGCATCCCCAGGGGAGCATGAAGATGAGCGGAGCAGCAAGTGCTTTTCCCCCACGAAGTCCTCTCCATCCCGCAAAGCCAGAGCTGGAAAAGGGCCACCTTCGTCCCGTGGTCGTCGCCCTCGTGGAAATATCACGCCTGCAGCCTGTGCGGCACCGGAGGGCTGCGCGCCCACGGCACGGCGTGCAAGGACATCTAGTGCCTGATGCTGAGGCTGCAAGGAGGGACTGGGTTACAGCAAACTGTGGTTTTCTGGTGGTTTATCTCCTCACAGCAACAGAAAGTCCCTGTGGGCCCAGCAGCAGCGGTGCTCCGGGGAGCAGGGTCCCGGCGGGAGGGTGGCTGCGAGGCTCTGACACGCGTTTCAGCTGTCTGCGACGTCTGGGGCTTCGTCTCGCCAGCTGGAGCTCCCTGACAGCCCCTGCCCGAAACACAGCTCCTCTGACAAGTTTGGGCAGTTTGGGGCCATTTCCCCAGACGGGCTTCGACACATCCCGCACGGCTGACGGGGTAATGCAGGTAACGCAGCACGGCTGCTGAGAATGTGAGATTTGTGTCTCCATCTACTTGCAGTGCCCACCTTTTTATCCCTATATCTGTTTTGTGGGCTTCTCAAAGTCTGGCACGGATACAGCATCCTAACTGAACGCTGCATCTGGGGATGGAGCTGACTACACGGTTTGCAGCATAAGAAACCAATCTGGTTTTTGAAGGACATACTCCCGTCCAAGCCATCCGTAGCCAAGCTGGTGCATTAAAGCTGCTTGGGCAACACAAACCGGGCTTGTCAAACCCTTGTACAAGCAGAAATACTGTATTTCTGAGGATAATCTAAGCTATCCACAGTTGAGGAAGGTGGACCATCAAGACTTCAAAATCATCTCACGGGGCTAAAAGGTTAGAGCGTCGCAGATTGACGCACAGGCGTATCAGCAGTTTGGGCACAAAGCATGTTTGCATGGTACCCGTACTGCTAACGTCCCCGCAGAGCCCCGGGACACGGGATGGCAGCGGGGAGGGCAGTTCCCAACGCTCCGCCACGCTCCAGCCAAGGTCAGAAGCTCATTGCACCGAGGCGCTGCCAGCAGACGACCCTGCCCACCTCCCCCTCCTTAGGCAGCAGCCCTCGCTCTGTAAAATAGAGATTTTCTTTAGATGAGACTCAGAGAAGATGGTTGGAGATAGGGAAGGTCCCACTCGGCCACGCAGTTCAACAGAGAACCTGAAATAATTATGGACTTGGGATGTCTTAATCCAGCCCATCCCCGCAGAGAGGGATGCGTCCCTTTGCGCTTTAAAGGACCTTTACTCTGCAAAAATGAACCCGTCTCACAGCGAGCTTAATAAACTCTTCATCTCGGTGCTGGTGAGCTTTGCAGTCGGGAGATGGAGCTGTGCTGCTGCGGGACGGACACCCGGACACCCAGGGAGGGTTGAAAGCCTGTTTTCAACCAGATGTTGCAGCATAATGTACTCGTGTTTCCTAAATAAAATAATTGATTTAAAGAGGTTTTAATTGAAGGCATCAACATTTTTCGAGTTGTCTTCCCCTTTCTCCTGGAAGTTTAAAAAAACCACAGCTATTCACAAAATGGGTGCAAGTTTATTAATAACTTTGGGCCCCCTGAAAATCCCTTTTTTAACGAGCTTGCTACCCCCGTCTCTGTGCTGCCCTGCTTGCTCAAAGCCTCTGTGTGACACCCCGGCACCCCCCGGGCACCCGCCCGTCCTCCCCCATCTCTTTACCAAAACGAAAGATCCCAGCTCTGACCTTCCCGCCGCCAGCTGCATCCCGAGTCACACAGACATAGGTTTTAGGGCCCCCTGAAAATCCCTTTTTTAACGAGCTTGCTACCCCCGTCTCTGTGCTGCCCTGCTTGCTCAAAGCCTCTGTGTGACACCCCGGCACCCCCCGGGCACCCGCCCGTCCTCCCCCATCTCTTTACCAAAACGAAAGATCCCAGCTCTGACCTTCCCGCCGCCAGCTGCATCCCGAGTCACACAGACATAGGTTTTATTCTCTTAATTGTGAATCACAT
>NW_009216162.1:65858-69327 GCF_000690835.1 Fulmarus glacialis | reverse complement strand
TACCGCCCCGTGCAAGTCCAGATCAGTGCTTCGGGATTGGCAAGACAGCTCATCACCTCCTCGAAAACACGTCTGTACAGTCCGTACCCAGATAATTACATAATACGATGTCCAAAATATCGTGATGGGGAAGATCTCCACGTTGTTTCTGTGCAAACGCCCTGAGCATCGCTCGCAAAGCCCGGGCTGTCTGCTGCTGCTGCCGCGCCAACGTGCGGAGCCCTCAGCCCAGCAGAGAACAGCATCTTCTGGGGGCTCCCAGGCACGGATTTCCAGAGAAACCCCTCTTCCAGCACAAGCGATAGATATCCAAAGGGATTTACCCTTCCGCTGTCTGCTACTTAGTGATTTCAGACAGCAAGACACAGGGTGGCAATTAAACTCCAGGTAACTCCGACTTTGTAACTTCTGGAAGATCATGGAAAAAAGATCCAAAGCAAACCACAAATTTAAGTGGTAAAAGACCTATTGTAATGTCTTTCCAATGATGGCTTCATTCCCAATTTCTAGGTGCACCTGATGGTCCATATATTTCAGTAGGAGACAATGCATTATGAGACATATCAGCAAAAACATTATTTACCACATGACTGTTCCCATGAAAATGGCAGGAATAGAGCTATTAAATGAAACCACGCTATACTTGTAACTGCAAAGGACTCCAAGGCCACCCAGATTGTCTGAGTTCGTTGCAGCAAGCTCTGTCTCAAAAGGAGAGGTTTCTTTCTCGGGTTCTTAGCACCGACTCTCACATGGTAGAAGCCCATTTCTCATGATGGGCATCCAAGAAGCGCGAGCATCGGGTGGGATGTCGGGTACCGGGACGCAAGCTGACATATCTACCAACAGTTTTCTTCAGATTTGTGACAAGTGGCTATATTAAATAGCAGAATAAAGCTTGCGTCCGTGACTGCAGAAATACAGAAATCTTAAATTGCAACTAGATAAACTACCTGAATCTCTGGTTTTCCTCCTGGAAGAGAAAACTTTGCTTATGGGTTGCATCCATGGGTTGTTCCGGATCCTCGTTTGGGTTCCCTTCGTTTCTGGGCAATTTTAGAGGGATTCCCCCAATGCGCCTCACCTGCTGTCTCCAGAATAAATCTGGTGCCTTGCAGTAATATTTCTGAGGGTTTCTTTACCAGGCGCACACTCTGAGTCACAGCAGATTTACTGCTTCACCTTTGCTTCCAGGATTACGGCAAGTGACTCCAGAAGCCCATTAGAGACTTGAAAACCATTCCACCTCCAGCAGACAGATTCTCAGTGCAACACTCCTGTCCCGCTATATATTCTTTATGGCTGTGAAGCATTTCTAGCTATTAGTCTCAAACGTGTTAAAAAAAAAAACAAACCCGGAGTTGTTTATTTTATAGCATTCCAGGGCACACCTTAACGGCCCATCGCAAACATAAATTACATAAAGACTTTGATTGCAGCAGGGAGATGTGAGTCTCCCAACAACCGCTCCTGAGAGGAGGCACGGCTCGGTCCCGAAGAGTCAGTGGGCTGGAGGACACCGGGGCTGTCGGCTTGGGGAGAGGTGGAGCGAGAGCGGGAGAGGCCATGAAGCACCCGGGCGCCTGCAGGGCCGCCGGGCAGGGCCAGCCGGGCTGGCGTGGCTGCACCGACTGCGTATTGCTGGGACTAATCTCGTTGCTAGGAAATTCAGGGATTGGGGAGATAAATTATCAGAGACGTTTCATTGGAATTATGACTTGCCGCACGTCACGGTCCTGAACCGGCTGGGGAAAAAGTCCCTCCAGGCAGCCACCTGGGATTTTGGAAAATGGCCGAATGGGTGATGCTAGCTTACTAACCCATCCCCTTCCCAGCCCTGGCTTACGGCTCTTACTCATATTCTGTCGCGCTGGCAAGCTCTGTGCTGGCAATCACGACATCCCTGACAGCAAAGCTGCCTCCTACACCCCCCACCACAGACACCAATGCACCTGCCCTGGCAGGCTGCAGGAAAGCACTGGATGCTTCATTTTTAAGGCAAAATACAAAAGCTTTGGCTAAGAGAATAGTCCCATATATTTCTGAGTCCACCTGCCAAGAGGAGGTTTTCTCGATGACTTTTGGGGATGGAGTTATGACAACATAATGCCATCATGCGTTCATCCTCCTCCTGAACGACTTGCTGCCCATGCTCGATCTCTCGTGATGGTTCACATGCCAACATTGTAAACAACCCTCACGACACAATACGCTTGGGTAAGAGCCTGGCCCAGTATCAACCGCAAAATATCTGGAAGTGCGGGCAGTGCCCTCCAGCTCCGACAGCCAGATTAGATACTGCCAGGAAGCCGTATTTGGGGCAGTTCCTTCAACAAATAAACCATGATTTCTTTTAATATTTACTGAAATACATGCAGCAGCTCACAGCGGGAAGTTTGTACGTTTGCGGTGACCCCAGGAGGGGAGGTGGGCGGGGAGCGGGGCTCGGCGGTAAATACAATACTGCGCTTCCTCACGCAGCAGGAGGATGCTCGCCTGTGCCCTGCCTTGGAGGGGTTCTTGAAGTAACTAAGGTTTATGATAGCTGAAAATGGAGAGAAGAGCTAGAAAGAAAAGGGCACCTGGGGCTGGCACGAAGGCCAGTTTGAACACACCACCCTTAGGTGACAGTGAAGCACAGCAAACCGCCTGCCCTTCCCGGACTAAAAACACAGCAGGGACCAGCTTCAGCCAAGGGCCACGTGGCGTTGGTGAAGGGCAGTAAAGCATCCCTAGAAAATGTCCGCTTTTAATAAAAAGCAACATCATTTCCTAGCTCCCTGTAATAATCTAACTTCTCCTCCACGGATGTGCTGCATTTCTTATCTAAAGGAGAGCAAGAAATAGGCAGCCCATGCCCGGCCAGTTTCTGCCTCGGCACCAGCAGAGTGGTATGTGGAAGCTCCGAAGAGCCAAGGGGGCCGCAGGGCCGGGCACACCAGCACCCTGCACACCGCCGCAGTTGCCACCTTCAGATCCTCCAGCCCAAATCCAAGGAGGTTTCCTCAAATAGTTCATTTTCTTCAGGCTTTTACGTCTTTGCTGCCCTGTTAAAGGCTTGCCTTCAGCCCCCCGTTCTGGACAACCCTGTTTGCTGGACTAGGACACGTCAAATTCTTCTCGTAGACGGGGTGGCTGCCTACCTGCGGCCACTGTAAGGATTTCGAAGCCAAACTTGGCCGGCGGTCAGATTTCCTAGGGTGGACTGTTTATTGAGAATGTGATTTCCATTTGTTATTGTAAGAGCTGTCAGAAAAGGAAAAAAACCCGCCACACTCAGGCGGCAGTTTCAAGGTGTGATCAAATGGACCGTCCTGCTTGCTGAGCTTTTTCCATGTAATATAAACTTCAAAGTAGTAAATAATTCATGAAATATCATCCTGGCTAATCTGTGTATTAGGGAATCAGAGGAAGATGGAAATTATATTTCCGTATGGACGATGCTTAGTATTAGTTCTTTCACCAAACA